>NC_045437.1:1484189-1523646 GCF_002776525.5 Piliocolobus tephrosceles
GGCAGGACCAGTCCGCTCTATCCCTCCAAGTCCTGAATCCGGTGCCCACGGCAGGACCAGAGTCCACTCTATCCCTCCAAGTCCTTTGCCAGTTGTAGGTGTGGCCACCCTCTAGCAAGGGGACCTCCTGGCCTCCCCACGAATCTGGGCTCACCCTAGGGACTTGCTGAACTGAACGAGCGCAGCAGAAATGACATGCTGGAATTTCTGAGGCTGGGTCACAGGAAGCCTCGAAGCTTCTGCTTGGGTCTCTCAGGACACGCTCAGAAAGCTCACTCTGGGGCAGCGCAAGCCACGCCGTGGGCACTGCCTGAGGAGGTGCCACGTGCAGTCTGAGGAGCACTGAGACCCAGACAGGAGTGCCGGCGCCATCTTGGAAGTGGGTCCTGCAGTTAATGCCACAGATAACAGACAAACCGCTCAGCTGAGCCCATCCCAAATGCCTCACAAAATTGTGAGCAATATAAAATGGCTGATTTAAGCCACTAAGCCTTGGCTTGTATGGCAACAGGCAACCTAAACACTGACCATTTCTTCCAAGAGGCTCTACGCAGCCTCACAGAGACAGAGAAGTCCTGCCTGGCCTCACCCAGCACCATCCAATCCCTACCTGCAGCCAGAGCTCAGCGAGGATGAATGAACTAAGCTATTCAGACAGTCTATTTTAATAGGAAAATGTTTTTAATTGGAACGTTTTAGAAATAAGATGATGCTATGTCTTCCATAGTTACTCATTTACACTGAAAAGTGATGGGTAACTTTTAGGACGTTGGCTTCCAGTCACTCTCCCCTGACTCCTTGATGTGATAATTCCTTCCATGAAATACAAACGTTCTCCCAAGTGACGCAATGATGAGTATGTGCGTGACTCTGGAGGGAAAGGGTCTACATCTGTCTCTGCTTGTGCCTCGGGTTGGTTTTACAATAGATGTACCACCGGCCCCGCCTCTTTACCAGGTAACAGTCCTTGCAGCGCTTCTTAAGAACAGCCTTGGTTTTGAAACCCAGTGCGGGCAGCAGGTGGGGCAGGAGGCCGGGTGAGAGAAGTGAGCACACTTCTGCCCCGGGTTTCACAGCCACGGGGGCTGCACCTCCAAGGGATCCCATCAGAAATGTGGAGAGGGCTCGAGGCTTCACTGTGTAACGACTGAGATATAACAGAGGGTTCACCATCTTCCTTATAAAAAGATTTGCCATGTTGTGGCGAATCTATGGGAGAGAGAAAAAAAGGTGTTATAGCTTCTCCTGCGATTCCACCTGCTCTTTAAGGCTTCCTTTTCCCTATTTCACTGAGGTTTGGGAAGGCAGGGACTTTGGGGTCGGAGGGCATTCCAGTACCAGCTGCAGCCTCGACCTGAGCTTCAACACTGCCTTAATCAGCCAAGTGTGCCAGGAGAGTAAGAGGCAGCGGACGGCGGCTTCCTTCCCTTTCCCGCTTGCTGCAAGTGTAGGCGAGTGTGCAAAGCTCCGCGATGTTGAGGAGCGGCTCACCGGGCTGGGACCGAGCTTAAACCTAGGCCACACCCCTTTCCAAACAGTTACACCAGGTCAAGGGTGGTTCAACTGATGAGCTCCTCCCTCCAACTTTCCCCAGTCCCAGAGGCCCTCCTTCGGGCCAGTTTCGGGACAAACCCTAAGGACAGCGAGCCCCTGGCCCCGGCCCTGGAAGGGCACGGAGCTCTGGCAGCCGGCCGCCCGCCCCTGCTTCCCCACGCGCCCCAGCTCCTAGGGTTCAATGGCCCCAGCTGGGAGGAGCTGGGTCTGCAGGGCCCGGAGGACACCGCGGCACCGGGGCCGGCCCTGCGTGCTGGCTGTAGGGTCGCGTTCGGGAGCCGCCGGGTCCCCCGCCCCGGGTTCGCTGGGCACCCCCTCCCGTCGGCCCTGTCGTGCGCCCATGGTCGGACCCGCGCCCCCAACCCTGGCCCTCCGAGACCGCCAGGCCCCGGGCCACGCTCCTCTGACCGCGGCCCACTAGGAGAGACAGGCCCGAGGGTTTCAAGGTGGCCAGCCCCACCCTTTCGCAGCCCCAACCTCAGGACACCCAGGACCACCGACCAGAGAAGACGGCGCCCGTACCTGGCCGCACGCTCTCACCAAGCGCCGGTCCCCGCATCCGCGCACTGGCGCGCCGACGCCGCTGCCAGGAAGAAAGATGGCGGCAGTGGGGTCACGTGGCGTGCCCACATCCAGTGCGGGGCGCAGAGACGCAGCCGCGAGTGCGCAGGCGCTGGAGTCCGACGCATCACTCCCCAACTGCGCACTCCCTGCGGGCCAGCGGGATCGCCGAGTTGTGGGACTGGAGCGCTCTCGGGAAAAAAAATGTAAAAACAGGAACGAAAATGGATATCCGGAACGAAAAAGAAATTACAGCCAATTAGACCTTAGAAAAAACTGCCAAATACCAATGTCAAAACAAACTGAGAAGGAGGACATGTTTTTAAGTGGACAGGAGAAATGTAAACGGGTTCCGGGAAACGAGTGGAGACGGGCAGTAGTTGCAGCTGGTTACGGCTATTTTTCCCAACATTATGAGAAACTTCGGACATACAAAAAAAGGGAAAGAATTTTACTGTGAACACCTATATACTCGCCACCTAGATTCTACACTTAGCTCGCTTATCCCTGCCTTTTCAGGTATCTACCCGTGACTCCATCCGCCTTCCTTTGTGTGTCCAGGTGAGTTGCAGACGTGGCTGCATCCACCCCGCGCTCCCTGCAGGCCCCAACGCTTCCTCCCAGCTCCCACTTTTCGCACCTGACCCGGCGAACACCGGGCGGGCCGCTGGAGTTTATCAGCTCCAGAACAAATCTCCCTCTGACCACCACGTTTGCTGGGACATCTTTCCATTTTCAGGAGGTTTTTACGTGCATTCTTGTTTCTCATCGCCTTTCCTCCTCTTCAGTATCTCCCCGGCCACTCATCCGTCTCTACTGTTTTGTTCTTGGAGTCACCTGGTCCTCAGGCTCTGACCACAGCAAATAAAAGCTGGATGCTGGAGCGTTAAGCTGGGATTTATACCAAGTCAGCTCTAAGCAAAACGGGCCTTTTTAGAGGCTGTATTTGCATGCTGTAAAATCAATTGGTGTACTAGGCTCTGTGGCAGAAATCCTCCAAATATACTTTTCCTCCGCGGTTCCCATAACCACACTCAGGAACGCTTGCCTTGGACGAGGAGAATGCACTTCCAGTCTCTTCGGCTAAGCAGTCGACTCCTTCACCCAATATATGTATATATTTTTTGATATTTAAACGTCTCATGATTATCGGTTACCATAAGAATATAAACAATGTATTTTCAGTTTACATCCTCCCCTGCCTGTCCCCTAAATAAGAACCACTGAGTATTCCTAAGCGCTGAAGATTGCGCACACCATTGCCTGCCTCATCAGAGCCCTAGCTCCAGCCTGCGGCTGCAGCTGCGTGAAGCTGCACCTGCGGGCGCAACGGGGCAGCGCCTGCGCACCCTCTGCACCTGCCCGCGCGCTCCCCAGGGCGAAATAAGTCCCGGGGGTTTGGCGCCGCCAGAAGCCGTGCGCATGCGTCAGCGCTAAGAGGGAAGTTGCGCCGGGTCAAAGGTCAGCCGCTCAAAATGGCGTCGGCGATGACCTTCTACCGGCTGCTGAGCCGGTGCGGCAAGGCGGCGCGGAGTCGGCCCCTGGGCGCCAAGTGTTTCGGAGTTCGGGTCTCGCCGACCGGAGAGAAGGTCACGCACACTGGACAGGTAACGGCCGCTGGGTACAGGATGCCCCTTCCTCCGGCCGCTCCTCAGGCGGCTGGTGGCGGTGGGCTCGCCGGGCATCCGCGGCTCTGGTTCTGCGCCCCCAGCAGCGCAGGTCGTGGTAAGGTTGTGCTAATGTCGCTCACGCGCCGGGGAGGACGCCCACGGGTCGGGACGGTGGCGGCAGCCTGTAGCGGTGGGTCTCGTCCTTCCAGGGCCTGCGGGCTCTGGAACGGGAAGTCTCCCCAGCGGGCAGCACTTGCTGTGGACTGGCTGCCCATAGGAGATCTGTGGCCGCCGATTCTTTGGGTCAGAACGTTTAGAATTTTTGTAATACTCAGTAATAAATTTTAGTAACCTGAGAAGTCGGTTGTAGTCCAAAGCACAAAAAAGTCGTAAGCCAAAATGAAGAACAAAGGTCCCTGTGTATATTGGAATGTGCCCTAGTAGATTTAAGAGGGGGATATTAAAGCTCTGACCATATGCGAAAGAAGGTTGGAGGCGGTTCTCCTCGGTCAGGATTTGTCTCTCCGCCTTAGCTCCACCTTCCCGGGCTATGTCTCTGTGCTGCTCTCTGGTTCAGGTGATCACCCGTTTTCATCCCAGGTATCTTGCTATAAATGCCCCTGATTACACCGAGTACTGTGCCCCTCACTTGTCTGACTTTTCATCAATGGCCTAAAAGTTAAGAAAAACACTTTGCTGTAATATTTATGATTGATATGAAGTGACTTCTTTCAGAATTAGGCTGTAAAAGTCACACATGGCCTTTTTGTTTTTTCCAGGTTTATGATGATAAAGACTACAGGAGAATTCGGTTTCTAGGTCGTCAGAAAGAGGTGAGTAAAAGATCTATTGAAGAGAGGTAAGCTTTCATAAAACTTTTATGTAACCAACAAGAAATAATAATATATAAGATTTAAATAAATTTTTCCCATATTGCAAGCACCCTAACAGTTCTGGATGGGGTTCTACCTTTCTTATAATATTAATTGTGTTTATTTCTGACTTGTTTCCCCGTGAAACACATAACGTTGTAACCATAGTTCTGGTTTACATATAAATGGAAGTGATAGTTTTTTAAATTCTTGTGCCTTACTCTCCTGAGACTCTCAGATTTAAGTAAATCATATCAACTTAAAAAAATTACTCTTAACCACCTGGAGGTGTGTTTTTTATAGTTTTCACCAAATAAATTAGTATGTGTTTTTTACAGGTACTTACACTGACAAGCTGAAAATGGCACATGAGTTTTTCTTCCCTTAGTGTGTTTGTTAGCTCTATACATTGTAAGGGAAGATCAGTTCAGATGCCTGTGAGTGACCACTGGAGAAAGAATGTTGAAATTAGAATCCTTCTGCCTAAATCAGCCTTTTTTTTTTTTTTTTACCTGACTCCTCTATCACTCATGTCTATGAATTCCTGAATTCTTAATTAGGTCAGGCTTGCCTCCATGTTTCCTGAATTTGCTTCCTGAAGGAAGCATCCTTCACAGCCACCTTATTCACTCTTTTTCCCACTTTGGTTAGCCTGGTGATTCTTCTTGTTAACACCTTAGCTATCCCTAAATCATGTATTTTCCCTTCTCCCTCAATCTTGGTTATGTTATCCATTCCCAGTGTGTAGTTTTTCTACTTCTGTTCCAGAGCTACAGGGCATTCCAGAAAAGCTCACATGATCATGAATTGACTGTAAATTCACATTCTCAAAATTCAGTTGGTTCACTGTTGTGTGGTTTGATGGGTAGGTGTCAGAAAAGTTTGTTTTATAGTGGTTATTTGGCAATGCCGCTTGAGTGTTGGATTGAGAAAGATCCTGAGGCCTGAGCCACATTGAGTGAAAGAGTGTGCCATGATTGATTAGTCATGTCTACCGGATCATGGTGGTGGAGAGGGGCTTGTGTCTGGTGGGTTTACCTCTCAGAGTAGAAGCTGTGTGGACTTGCAGTCTAACAATTGTGAGGCTGAATCACAGCATGGGTTCAGTTTTCTCATTTGTGAAATGGAACCGTGTGAATATTTTTAAGCGAATCATAAGTCTCCAGTGAGATCACACGTCAGTTGTTGAGTAAGTGGTGGCATACGGTAAGTCCTCCTTCTCTCCATCCTCGGAAACCCTTTTCTGTTTATTCTTTGACTTGTTAGTGTATTTCCCAGTAGAAGTGTCTGTTCCATATGCCACTTTCTCCAATGCTGTAGCCCAGTGATTCACACAGAGGAGCTCATGCATTGGGAATGGGACATTTCTTCTGTGTGCAGGCTGTCCTGGGCATTCTTGTTAGGTATATGAACTTGACATTTGGAAGGTGGAAACCGATGGATGTTGAGAGGATTTGCAGGCCCTTTGTTTATTTTGGCAGTGATCGTGGAGTAGGGGAGATTTCTCCTAGTGTGGAAGGGTATGGTTTCTTTTGGCGGTGACCGTGGAGAAGAGGAGAAACCAGTGGATGTGGGGAGGGTTCGCAGGCCCTTTGGGTTCTTTTGGCAGTGACTGTGGGGAAGGAGGTTTCTCCAGGTGTGGATGTGGTGTCCGTTCTCAGGTTTCCTGGGCATCGATGGGTGGTTGTTACTGAGGCAGTGGCTGGACTCTACATCCCTGCTTTGTGGGTGTCGTGGCAGGGTTGTGGGGACAAGGTAGGAGCCTCAGATTGAGCAGTTCCGGAGCAGATTGGTCCTGAAGCCCTTGGGCTCATTCATGCAATCTGGCCCCCAGCCCAGCTCCCTATCTCAGCTCTTGCAGTGACATGGCAAGTATGTGGATCCCTGTCACAAATGCCTCTCTGCTGAACATGCTTTGTGTAGCTTCTGGTTTCTGGTTGGTGTAGCACAGGGTAGCAGGAAATAGCTTAAAAAGAAACCAAACAGAATCAGGATTGGCGAAGCCAGTAAGGGTGGGTATAGGAGAGTGTGGTGGTGTCTGTGGTCGGCAACTCACCCAGGCTGTCCTGGCTGTGATCTCAATGCTCCAGCCGGCCCAGCCTCTCCAGTGCCTTCCCCCATTTACCATCCCGAGTGTTCAGGGCACATCTTGGCATCACACCTTGGAGGTTCAAGGCATGTTTATAACATGATGAGTGGGCATCCTGCCCAAGCTTTCCTTCTTTCAACACGTATTTGGTGGTTAGTACTATTTTTAGTAGCAGTTGTTTTACTTCCGAGAGACTTAATTTTTTGGAACACTTTTAGATTTACAGAAAAACTGAAGAAAGTAGAGTTTTCACAGCCCCCCCCCGCTCAGTTTCTGCTGTTTACTGCCATTTCTCATTAGTGTGCTGCCTGTGTCACAGTTGATGAGCTGGTACTCATACATTATTACTAACTCAAGTCCACAGGTTCACTCTTAATGTATGTTCTAGGGTTTGGATAGCTGTGTGATGACATGTATCCACTGTGACAGTGTTGTACAGAGTTCAGTGCCCTAAAAATCCCTCTGTGCTCTGCCTTTTCATCCCTCCCTCTTCCCAACCCCTGGCAGCCCTGATTGTACTGCCCCTCTAGTTTTGTCAAGTAATACCTTAACAAACTGGGCCAGGTACAGTAGGCTTATGTCTGTCATCCCAACACTTTGGGAGGCCCAGGTGGGCTGATCTCTTGAGCCCAGGCATTCAAGACCAGCCTGGACAACATGGTGAAACCCTGCATCTACAAAAAATATAAAAATCCCAGCATGGTGGCACATGCCTGTAGTTCGAGCTACATGGGAGGCTGAGGTGGGAGGGTCATTGAGTCTGGGAGGTTGAGGCTGCAGGAGCCGAGAGCATGCCACTGTACTCCAGCCTGGGCAACTGAGCAAGACCCTATCTTCAAAAAAACGTAAATAAATAAACTGAATCTGAACTTCACCTGTAGAACAAGGATAGCAGGAGCCTATATAATTGAGCTGGTCTGTGCGGAAAAAAAGTGGAAGGTATCTCTGTGTGGCTCCTGCCCAGCTTTGGCCGGGGGTGCCTGCAAAGGAATCCGTGGCCCCCAGGCCTGTGACCGGCCTTCCTGTGAGGAGACTCCCCCCATGCTAAAGAATGTGCCGCCCACCCCCAGCCCTGAAGGAAGGACCGGAAGTCAGGCCTCACATGGTCCTGGAGTAGGTGGCACTCTGGGGCCACATGAGTCAGTTGGAGGGCCGGAATGCACTTGGAAGTGACCAGGTATTTCTCTACTGTTGATGAACATATTTTCATTGTTTTATAGTGGTAGAAGTGAAATTAAAAGCAGATACGACTTGCCCTCTAATAGAAGGGATGATTGGGTGAGGTCTGCAGTGAGGTGTGGTAATAACAATAGCAATAACAACAGTCTCATAGCCAGGTACTTGGCGACATCATTTGCTTATTTGGTCAGAAGCTGGGGCTGCCCTGCCTGGCTGCATCTGGATTCAGGCTCCTGCACTGATGGGCTTATGAGGGCTGTGTGCTTCAGTGACTTAACTCACAGGCTCGTGAGCATTGAGTCCGCGTAGATGAGGAAAGGCTTGGAGCAGCGCCTGTCCCAGGAAGCCTTGAGTGTGTGCTCGCCCTACTCTGCTGCTGCCTTCGCCACCACGAGGGCTGGCTCCATTTATAGATTTTTTTTTTTGAATACTGAATTTAAACGTTAGCGTCTATACACAAGGTCTTTGAGTTTTTGAAAAGGAATTAGGCAGCAAACCCAGAACATCAGGAGGCTGGGATCCCTTGAGTGCAGCTCTTTGCAGCACCTCTCCACCTGTGTGTGTCAGGATCACGGAACAGCTGGAGGCTTCAGCTTGTGCCTTCATCTGCCCGCCAGCAGGATGGATTCTCTCTTCAGATGCTTGGCAGTGCGGAGTCACTCCACAGCTGGGCGTTTGGGTCAGAGTGAGGTTCTGCACATTTTCTTAGACACCTGGGCTGGCAGAGTTGAGTCCAGTTGTGACGCTGTGACCTCACCTGCCTGGCCCTCTGTTCTTCAGTAGCAGGCTTGAAGGTGCATGGTGCCACCGAGATTAGGAGCAGTTGCACGCAGTGCTAATGTCTGCCTGGCGTGCTGTTTTGTTATGATAATGTGAAGTTTTATCCTTCTGAGAAGAGTGTGTGCAGATTTTGTTAATGGAAATGAGTAGGGCTCAGGAGAGAGGAAAACTACCAAGATCCTCCAAACAGAAAGCAAGTGTGGGTGACGGCGTGGAGCAATTGCAACTTTGCGCCTTGCCTCTGGGAATGTAAAATGGCGCAGCCGTGAAGGAAAACAGCATGTGGGTTCCTCAAAAAGTTGAAACTAGGACTTCCTTCCAATCCAGCGGTTCCACTTCTGAGTGTGCCCAAAAGAACTGAAAGAAGAGTCTGGGGTACACTCGTGTCATAGCATCATTCATTATAACTACAACCTGGAAGCAGCCCGGGGGTCCATTGTCAGCTGAATGGGTAAGCAAAATGTGATCTGCTCAGGAACAGTGGAATATCACTCAGCCTTAAGGAAGAACGCTTGACACGCCTCACAACATGGATAGCCTGGAGGACGGTGCGCTCAGTGAAGTGAGCCAGTCACAGAAGCAGACTGCGTGATTCCCCTAACACGAGGGACCAGAACAGTCGCTTCTTAGAGGTACTGTGTGAGGTACTTAGAGGTACTGTGTGAGGTAGTTAGAGGTACTGTGTGAGGTACTTAGAGGTGCTGTGTGAGGTACTTAGAAGTACTGTGTGAACACTGCATGATTTCTCTAATACGGGGGACCAGAACAGTCGCTTCCTAGAGGTAGCAGGTAGTTGGTGGTTGCTGGGGCGGGCGGGAATTTGGAGTTAGTGTTGAATGGAAATGGGATTTCAGTTTAGGAAGGTGAAAGGTTATGGAGATGAGTGGTGGTGGTGATTGCACAATAATGTGAATATACATAATGTCCTTTGAAATGGTAAAGATTGCAGGTTTTATGTTACCACAATTAAAACAAAAAAATTGAGAGGGAAGTAGCTTCAGGCCCATGCAGGAATCGACCAGAGGTTCCTCCGTGAGGCTTCCGTGGCTGGTGTCACTCATTCTTATTTCTCCCAAGAGGCTGGCAGGGCAGGGTGCACTCGAGTGGGGAAGCAAGTGAGACTGAGGCTGGGCCCACGTGGCGCCTGCAGAGGCTCTGCACACCCGTGCTGGTAACTCATGTCACCACCCAGGACAAGAGCACGCGTCGGATCAGCAGCGGAAAAGACTTGTGATATCTTTCATCCACATTGAACTGTCTCTTGAGCCAGCGCAGCACCATCCGAACCGTGCTGGCTCTTGTGTGTGTACACACACACGCTGCTGGTCACGGGGGATGCCAGAGAGCCGAGAGGGAGCCCTGAGGTACCCAGGGGTCAGCAGCTCCCAAGAAGCAGCCACTGTACCTAGGACTGGGGGGCAGGAGGAAGAGGTGGTGTCACCAGGAGGAAGCTGTGAAAGTGCCTGTGTGGTGCTGCCAGAGCTCCACGAGGGAGACAGGACTGGGAGTCGGGGATGGGTGCTAGGGTGAGGCCCCAGCCAGATGGTGGTGGCTGAGAAGGTCCTCTGTGAGAGGAAGACTGGATTGAGGGGCCTTGGAATTCCACCCTCCGCCTTTTCAGGTCATCTGGTTGTTGGCAGAGGCGGAGCTCTGTGCTTGCTTTTAGGTTCATCCTTGGAGGGTTTAAGAGGAGAGGTTTGCCTGAGTCTCTCTTGTCTTGAAGCAACCTGGGTGTCCTTTAGGGGGTGATTGAGACGCGGGTGGTGGGGTGTGCGCCATGGCGCTCTCCAGTGCTTTTGTGTGGCTTCCTGCTTGCGTATGGCTTCCTGCTTCTGTATGCTCCTCCTCTTCAGCTGCCCTCCCAAATACGCCATCTTGACAGTGGGATGAAGGCAATGGGATTTTAAAATAAATCTTCTGGATTAATAAGAACCGTGGGTCTTTGCTTCCTTTAGAAAGGCTTGGACTGTCAGAAATGATGGTTATAAAGTGAGGTTTATTTATCCCAGGACCCAGAGGAAAACAGTTGGAACTATGAATTCATGAGCCCCAGGTTCACATGCTTTGTCAGTAAGCCGGCGAGATGGGCGTCATTTCCTCCCTCGTGCAGCTCCCCAGCTTCCTCTTTGCTTCTTTGTTGTGTCTTTGGGTCTTGTGGTTCTTTCTCTTCCAAGGCACTGGCAAAAGTCACTGGATTCCAACATTCTCAAAGCAAGTTTGAACATGTATAGACAGCTCAATTACAGTTTGTAGAGCATTTTCTATGAAGTTACTAAGTTTAAAAATTAATTTGAATGAAAACCAGTTTTGCCTGTGATTTAAGAATTACATACTTATGTAGACATATATATACACGTTTAGCTAAAATAATTATTGGCGTTAATGTTAAGAATGCCTGACGTTCTAAATAATTGAACTGAGCTTTTACTTTATTTTAAACCTTTATTTTAAATGTCTGTGAATGGGGTCGGTATTCTACAGAGCGTCGGTGATCCAGCTGGTGGTTACCTCCCTTTTGCATTGGTTTTGGTGCTGTGTCACAGAATCACATACTTTATGTTTTATCTTTAATAGGTGTAATCTCAGTTTGACATAATAGGACTTTCATTCCTAAAGGTTTAAATCTAAATATTTTTATGCCCAATCATTTCATCATCAAGAGGTTGATGTGAAAGAGTGTTTGCTATTTTTTACATTACTGACGGACAAAGGACTCATTTTACAGTGGTTGGACAATTCACTGTGTATGATGTGCCATGTGCTTAGTGAGAGATGGCGTGCGGGCTGCCGTGCCAGTTCTCCCTGGATTCCCTTGTGAAGGGCCGCAGTGCTCTTCAGTTTTTCTTACCTTTCCCCAGGTGAAAGCAGGTGAGAATGAAGCCTTGAGTCTGAACCTGAGTGAGGCTGTGTGCTGTGGCTGGGTGTGTTCACTGCTGGTTCTTTGTATTCCTGCGGTTGCTCTGAGATCTGGAGCCAGACGTTTGCTGGTGATGGGCGGTCCGGGTCGCCCTTGAGCTGCGCACGCTAAGTGACGGGAGGGCATCCCGCGTCAGTCACCAGTGTCGAGGCATCAGCAGCCCTCCCTGTGGGGAGGTGGCCAGACTCTTTGACTGCCCTGATTGGGGCCTGGCAGTTTGTTAGTGTGGCCTTTGTGACACGTTGTCACTTAGGCAGACACCATATTATTTACACTATAAGGCTTAATTTGTTTGGTTAGTTGCTTCGCCTGCAGCAGGGGTGAGCAGAATATCGCTCACTCCAGAGCCCACTGTAAGGCGCTGGGACAAAGCAAGGAGCGGGGATGAGGCGAGGTGCGGGCCAGCAGCAGAGGCTTGTGTTGCAGGAGCGTGCAGAATAACCTGGGCAGTGCCACACGGCTCAGGCCTCCGCTTTAATGTGGCTTCATTTTCCTCTAACTTCCTACTGTGTTTCTGGAAATAGATCTTCAAGGAAGAGCTTTTACAATGGTCATCTGTAACTGACAGAACCTGTTCAAAAATAAATCTTTCCGGAACGTATCTGTGAGGGAGAGTGGTGCCCTGCCTCCCACGGCGTGTGTGTTCTCTGTGACTGTGTGTGGCAGTGAATGAGCCTCTGGCCTCCAGAAATGAGTGACTTTGTGATGAGCCCTGTTGCTGCTTCTACTCTGGGGCGGGGACGCTGTAGATGGAGCACAAGGTTTCAGGCTGTGTCATTAAGCAGGGGAACCCCAGGAGCAACGTCGGAGGCAGAGGTGTCATGCTTGGCGGGGCTGGCCGTCCAGGAGGGGACATGCAGGTAGACCCACGTCCCTGGGCTTTGGGGCCTGCTGGGGGTGTAGAGTTCCTTCCCTCTACATGCACAGACGCTGACGCTCCACTTCCCATAGCTTCCCCGTGCTTCGTGCCTTGTCTTCCTGGCACTTACTCATTGACTTTTCCCAGGCGCAGCTGAAAGGGGCTGGCTCATGCCAGAGTCAAAGGAAATCAAGGCGTGTCCCCTTTCCAGGTTCCCAAATTTGCCATCGTGAGCATCATCACATCCATTATTTGCCAAGCCAGGATGTTTTAATTGCTTTTTAAAAAAGGAAAATTCTGTGAAACAGAGGGAATAGTCTAGTGATTCCCTTTTCCCATGTACCCAGGCAGTCAGTTTCAACAGTTACCAACCGAAATAGTTGTCGGAATGGCCATTCTGGCTTCAGCTCTGCTCTGCCTCTACCCCGGCCCCACCAGCCCCTGGTAATTTTGATGTGAATCTTTGACATCATGTTACTGGGTCTAAATTTATCTGTGTGTAAGTTGACCCTTGAACAACATAGGTTTGAACTGTGTGAATCCACTTAAGTGGCTTTTCTTTCGCCTCTGCCACGCCTGAGACAGCAGGACCAACCCTCCCTTCCTCCTCCTCAGCCTGCTCGATGCGAAGATGATGAGGATGAAGCAGGTTCCCCTGGTTGACTCCTCCTTTATGACCATCCACTTCCACTTAATGGAGAGTCAATTCATTTTCTCTTCCTCGTGATTTCCTTCATTGCATTTTCTTCCTCTAGCTTACTTTATTTAAGAATTCAATATATAATACTTGTAACATGCAAAATATGTGTTAATCGACCGTTGATGTTATTGGTAAACGTTCTGGTCAGCATCAGGCTGTGGGTAAATTGTGGGATGCAGATTTTCAACCGCGTTGGGGGTGGTTCCCCCAACCCCTGAGTTCAAGGATTAAGTGTACCTTCAAAAGATACTAACATTTGGATTTTACAAGGAAGTAAAAAAAACACAAGATAACAAAATATATGAACATGACAACAATATTATCACACCTTAAAAATTATAATTACTTTAAGTGAAATATCTAAGTGATGTTAAATATTCTTGATCCTGCATGGTTTTAAAAATGTTACAGTGTGACTCTGAGCCCAAGTGAGTTCTTACATGCAGCTGTTGGTGTCTCTGATGTCTCTTTTAATCTGTAGGTTCCCATCGATCTCCCACGCTGTCTCCTTTTCTCATTGGAAAAATGTATTTGTTCGAGAACCTAGGTCATTTCCTCTGTAGAGTCATCCTCAGCTGGGTTCTACTGACCGCATAACTGTAGTGTTGTTGAACATGTATCTTGTCTCTACATGTTTTGGAAATTAGCTGGCTCTCGAGGCTTGATCAGATCGAGGTCAGTGTTTCGTTCCTGGTGAGACTGCTGCATAGGTGGTAGTGTGTCCTCCATCAGGAGGCACATAATATGATTGGTTCTGGTTGTAGTAAGAGACTTTGATCATTATCTCCTACATCTGTGATTTCATAAAGGGTTGTAAAATGATGATATTATCCATCTTATTGGGTTGAATACTTGTATCAAAAGAAACCTTGGTGCTGAAGTAAAGTTTCTGTAGGAAAATCAGAAGAAATACTTGACTCTTTCCCTTTATGTACCAGTCTTTAATGGGTTGATTCTCTAGTTTCTGTTTGTTTTGTGTTGCTATAACAGAGTACCTGAGACTGGATAATTTATAAGGAACAGAGATTTATTTCTTACAGCCTGGAGGCTGGGAAATCCAAGGTTGAGGGCTGTATCTGGTGAGGGTGGAAGGTGGAAGGGCTGGAGAGTGTGCATGGAGGGGCTGAACTCCTCCTCCTCCCAGGAGCCCGCCCACCACCTGTGAGGGCAGCTGGAATCCCTCATGAGGCAGAACCCTTGTGACCTCAGCACCTCTGAAGGCCCCACCCCATCTCTCAACACTGTTGCATTGACGATTCAGTTTCCAACACAGGAACTTTGGGGGAACACATTCAAACCATAGTACCTAGTAAGGTAATTAATGAGTTTTTAAAATATGTTTATGAAATCATGGGTGTAAAAATTGGTGTTTCAGCCTTTTGCAGTTATAATCCCCTTGTCCCTCCAATTTCCCATACCCCAGATTATTGCATGTGGGAAGTTTCCCCTGGTTGACTCCTCTTTTGACACAACCTTCGTTGCCTTAAAAGCTTCCCTGACTTGTGCCACAATATAGTGTCTGAAGTTCATCCCATAACAGTTCCTGCCCTGGACCCAGAATTAGTCACTTTTGAAAGCATCCAGTCCCTTCCCTTTGGGGTGAAATGATGTTTAGAGACCACCGTGTGGGCAGCAGGGGTGCTCATGGCCGCTGTGTTAATCATGGTCCTGGGGATGGAGCTAGAAAGGGTGTGTGTAGACCGGGCGTGGTGGCTCACGCCTGAAATCCCAGCACTTTGGGAGGCTGAGGCGGGCAGATCACCTAAGGTCAGGAGTTTGAGACCAGGCTGACCAACATGACGAAACCCCATCTCTACTAAAAATGGAAAAATTATCTGGGTGTGGTGGCAGGCACCTGTAATCACAGCTACTTGGGAGGCTGAGGCAAAGAACTAATTGAACTCAGGAGGCAGTGGTTGCAGGAAGCGAAAATCGCGCCACTGCATTCCAGCCTGGGCGACAGAGTGAGACTCTGTCTCAAAAACAGAAAAGAAAGGGTGTGTGTGAACATCAGACACGGAATGAGTCACACTGATCCTTCCAAACTCAGTTCAGGGTTCCGAGACTTCTGCTGAGCCAGTGAGCTGACCTCTCTAGTCCCTCCCCACACTGAAAAATCCTGAGTTTTCAATAATAATTTTATTTGCTTTGCAAGCAGTTTTATTCTTGGGTGTGTCGTGTTAGAAATGTTCCTGTTACTCTCTCTTTAAAGTTTTTGGGAATTCCTTAGGTCCGTTTGTCTCCTTTTTATCATTTTAAAAGTGTAGTTTTATAACTTTGAAAAATGTAAAATATAGACTCAGAGTCAGATTTATGAAACTCGGAAGAAAGTCTAACGATCATGCTTGCGTCCTCCTTCCTTTCCACCTCACAGTAGTAACTTCATTGCTTTCTCCTTTGGATTTTGTGTCAATAAGTGAATATGTAGGCGGACCCCTGGTCTTCCCCACATGGATGAGTGGAAGCCTTCTGTCCACTTACCCACGGCCTGGCGTCTCCACGTAGTCCTGTGTCCTTCACCCCGTCGTGATATGGAGACAGCTTTTCATTCCGTTTTGATTGTAACTTAGCATCAGCACACAAGCAGGACGTGAAATTCCCGGTCTTCCCCACATACGTCCATGAGTCATAAATGCCCAGGTGGGGGACACAGTGGATGAGGAGACCCAGTGTACGGCAAACAGAACACTGAGGAACGACCTAGCCAGCTTTCAGGACCTCTGCGGCCCAAGGGGAAAGCCGGAAGGACATTGTTCTTCGAACGGATTGCAGCACTGGTGGCATTTTTGGCATTTTAGATAAATCTATCCCATCATTGTCACGTTTACGGAGGTGGATAACTGCATAGAGGTTCTGTGAGAGAATGTTCGTATGAAACGCACATGGGGGCCTGTGAGGGACAGGCCAGAGTGGTGCAGGTGCCCTCAGGTGGGACAGAACAGAGTGGTGGGGAGAAGGGGGCACGGCAGAGCCCATGGGGCAGGTGTCAGCGTTTGCTGAGTCCACGGGGACAGAAGGGAAAGCCTCTGTGCTGCTCTGATTCTTGCAGCGCTTCTCTGAGTTTGGAACTGTATTCCAATGAAAAGCAAATGTGTGTGTGGCCCTAAATTTAATAATTGTGAGTCGTGAAGGTCTACGATGATAATAGTTAAATGAAGCATGCACCATAGATCCATGCTGATGGTACATGAAGTTGCGTGTGGTGGGTTAAATTGTATGAAGTTAGCAAGTTTGCGTATTTCTTTATGTAAGTGTTTCTTCTTGTTCCAGGTGAATGAAAACTTTGCCATTGATTTGATAGCAGAGCAGCCCGTGAGCGAGGTGGAGACACGGGTGATAGCGTGCGACGGCGGCGGGGGAGCTCTTGGCCACCCGAAAGTGTATATAAACTTGGTGCGTAGCCAGCCACCGTGCGCATGGTAGGGCGGCCTGCTCGTCCTCATTCTCCCCTGCACACCCAGTGCCTGTTCTTTCTACCCTCTTCTCTAACTGCTCCTGAGGCGGCCCGTACGGGGTTCACACTGCTGGCACATTCACCCTACAGCACCACACTACAGGGCCTACATACAGCCACGTGTCCGCAAACCCCCTTTCAACTGGGAAGTGGTGGGCGGCATGTTTAGTTGGATCAGCCTTGATGTCCGCCTTCCTTTTCTCGAACACTCCGGCGTCTTTCCTCTCTGGGCCCTTCTCAGTTTGGTCATCATCTTAGCTCAGGCTGCCACACACAGCACTGCAGGCTGGGGCTGTAAACAGCAGAAATGCATTTCCCACGGTGCTGGAGGCTGCAGCCCAAGACCATGATGCCTCTGTTGGTTCCTCCTGGGGCCTGGCTCTTCAGCTTGCAGATGAGGTCTCCTCCCTGTGTCTTCACAGGGCTGTCCCTCCGTGGGTGACTCCTCATCTCCTCTTGTAAGGACACCAGGCGGATTGGCTCAGGGCCCCTGTGTGGCCTCCGTTTACCTTCATCACCTCTTTAAAGGCTCCATTTCCAAACACAGTCACATTGGGGGTTAGGACTTTGCGGGGCACATGGTTTATTTTGTAACAGTCCCTGTGTAATCTTTTAATCTTTTATGCCTGTTGATGAGTGTCATATACAGGACCATTGAGAAAAAAAGAACACAGGACCAGAGAAAGAGGCCATGGGCTGAAGCTGGGATGTGGACCTGGGGTGCAGGGAGGGAGGGAGGCCACTGACCGTGGAGCACTCAGGGACTCAGGCAGCTGCTGGGCTTGGTGTTCTCACCAAAACAGAGTCCTGGTCATGGGACTTCAGCTTCGTTAGAGCTGACATTTATTAAAAGCTGTCATTGTCTTGTTGCCTGTCCTGAAAACGGGACAGTGTAACAGGCATCAGTGGTTAAGCCACCTAGAGCGGGACTGGGCAGCCAGCATGTCCCCTCCTGGGCTCCAGCCCTGTGGGCGGAGCTTGGGTGTGCCTCAAGGTCCTGTGCAGCAGCCACCCCCTGCTCCTGGCAGCTGAGGTGTGGCGGGTGAATGGAGCTGCAGGCCCACAGTGATGTCCCTGGGGGGTCCCATGGGATGGCGGGGAAACCCGGGGTTGGAGCCTGAGGCCAGGGGCTTGCGTCAGGCTGGAACTGAGACTGATAGTCTGCATTCTTACTTCAGTAGTAACTGAGTATTTGTATGTGTTTCTGACAGTCTGTTTCAAGTTTTATACATACATTTTCAATGTTTAATATCTAGATTTGAAGTAGAATATGGAAATACGACATCATTCCTTTTGAATGTTTTCAGGACAAAGAAACAAAAACTGGCACGTGTGGTTACTGTGGGCTCCAGTTCCGACAGCACCCCCACTAGAGCACGTGGCACGCTGGGGCCCCGCAGCATCCTGTGAACATTTCCACGGGGAAGACGAGTGCGTGAAGCTCGCTGGTTCTGTGCGAAGGGTATTCCCGGTGCCGAATAAAGGGTGTTGCTGTCAAGGCTGACAATTTGTAAGTTTGTTTCTTTTATCGGCTGGGCTTTGGACGTGAACATCCACATGGACATGGGTAGACATGGGAGTGGAAGCAGTGCCCGCTCCAGAGTGAGCCTGAGCTGCCTCCTGCTGGCCACCGCGTGCCTTACCGGCTGCTTCTGTATGTCTCCTCTTATCGTTGGGGCCACGTCGGCTGTAAGAATGGCGGGGCGGGCAGGGAGGGAGAAGTGCCTCTTGTTTTGCAGATGCAACTGGGCTTCTGAGAGCCAGGGTGGCTCTTGAGTTGCACAGTGAAGAGGGCGCCCAGGCCTCAGCTGGTCCTATGGGAACGTCAGTCTCTCTCCCGTTGCCGGCCTGCAGAGCTGGTCTGTCCCTCCATCCTCGTCCCTATGTTGAAATGTCAGATCTTAAAACCCAAGAATTTAAGCACTGGTTTGAAGATATTGAGAGTCACCTACTGGCCACATTAAGGACAGTCTATGTTTTTAAGAGAGTAAGGATTATAATGTAGTGTAACACAAAAATGAAAGTAGATTTTGAGGGAAGAGAAAGGAGGCTTGCTAGAATGATCCAAGAGTCTGGTTTGTGAGTAGCAGGAATTCCAGAGGAGGAAAGAGCAGAGGGAAGGTGAGAGGGCAGGTGAGGCAGAAACAGCAGAAACACATTTCCCAAGTCAAAGAAAAACCCACAGATCACAGGGCTCACCAAGTTCCTAGCAGAATTGGTGAGAAAAGACAACTAGGCATATTCCGGGTTAAGAAAATAATTAAGCTGTAAACTTTAGAGTCTAGAGAAAAGGAAACCTTTTAAGCTTATGGATGAAAACAAATTACAGTGGAAAAGTGATCAGCGATCAGGCATCCAGCTCTTTGTCTTCGATGCTGGAGGCTGGAAGAGTGAAACATTGTCCACAATCTTGAGGAATCCCATGTATAACCAAAGTTAAATTCCTTATCCTGAGAGGAAGACATTCTTGGATGTGGGAGAGTTCAGAGGTTGTCATCCTGGACCCCACTGGGGAAAATACCTTGAGGAGAAGGCCTTACCCAGCAGACCTGATCACAGCCCTCAGTGTGGAGAGGGAGGCTGAGGCAGGAGCGGCTAGTAGTGGAACCAGTTCCTTCCAGTGGCACGCTCCCCAGACGTGCACGTGAGTCCGCGCTCCCCAGACGTGCACGTGAGGCCGCGCTCCCGGGCCGCAGGGATGATGCGATCATGTTGCCCTCAGTGCTGAGTTGGGAGGTCTGGGAGGTGGGGAGAGGGAAGAAGAGGATGCAGGGATCCAGGAGGTCTCTGGGTGGGGTGGGTGGAGTGGAAGGAGGCTGAAGCTCCCTCTTGGAGTGGCGTGAAAACAAAATGGGGACAGATGTGATGGAGTAAATTGATGCCACCCGGATTTGAAGTAACTGTGGAGACATCTGTGAGTTGTCCCCATGAGGGCCCAGAGAGGGAACAGCACCAGGCCAGGAAGTTGAAAATGTGGATGCAAATAACCAGGGATGGGGAGAAGTGAAGGAGTAGGGCCAGGGGAAGGGGGAGAGAAGGGAGGAGCGAGGACTCAGAGCCAGGAGCGAGGCCAGCCCCTGGGGGAGATGAGATGAGGCCCTAAAGCTCCACCGTGGGCTATAGATGCACCCCCCATCTCTAATGCGCCACTTGCTTGTCCTTCATCAGTTGGGCTACCTTGCTGCTTGTCTTAACACATGTTGATGTGGTGAGTGAGTCAGTCAAACCCGCACATTCCAAGGTGGACCTGAGTGTAGGAGCAAGGCTTGCTTTTAGTTCCCCTTTTAACACTGTCCTTTTATCTTCGTGTCCGGGCTTTGCTCACTTTGGGTTGGGAAACTGCCCACATTTTCTGTTCTCTGGAAGAGAAGGTGTAGGATTGGGATTCCTGTTTCTTGCGCAGTGGAACTCGCAGGAAAGTCTTCTGGGTGTGGGTTTGTTGTGGGAAAGTGGGCATCTAAGATTGAGTCTCCTTTAGTAGTTACAGGACATTCAGGTTTCTTCTTGAACCAGTATTGTAGATTGTATTTTTTCTAAAACTTGGACTCTCTTGCTGAGACTTTTCAGAGTTACTGGCATGGAGATGTAGCTCAAGTATTTTCAAGATTTTTCAGTGTCTCGGGTTCACAGCGACACCCTATTTTCTAATGTTCATATGTGCCTTTGCTTTTTCCTAAGTCTCACCAGACGTTGTCAGTAACTGTATTTCTAAGCGACCTTCAACTTGGCGATCACTCTGTTGTATTTTTGGTTTCTACTTATTTTCTGCTCATTATTTTCAGTTTCTGCATTCTTGCTGTTTATTTTACTGTTCTGTTTATAACTTTCTGAGGTGGGTTAATTATTTTGTTCCCAGCTTTTCTTCTTTTCATGTGTATTTCGTACTCTAAATTTCTCTCTAATCTCTTTCAGCTGTGTTTCCCCAAATTTTGTAGGTTATTTTTTTCATTACCATTCAGTTTTAAATGTCTTACAAAAGAATGTTTATTAGAACAAAGTGTCTGGGATTTACACTTTTATGCTGATTTGTGTTGTGGCCTGAGAACATCCTCAGATGAGTTCGTTTGTGGGAAGTCTGTGGAGACTTGCTCCATGGTCCACCACGTGCGTTTCTAGAAACATCTTGAGCCTGCTCAGAATGTGAGTTCGTCGGGTTTCAGTGCGGGCTGACCCTTGTCCGGATCTCCCACTGCTGGCTCCCAGGGCCCCTCCCAGAGTTCTTGCTCTCTTCTCTCTTTTGTGTCGCTTTAAAGAACTGCCTTTGAGGCTTTGCTGATAGTGTCTTTCATCTTAAAATGGCTTTATCTTTTCACTGAATTGAATCTTTTTAACAACTTGCTTTCAAGTCTGTTTGGCCACCATTTAACTGGGCTCTGCTGGCTTGCTCTGGTTACCTTTGCTTGCTATGTTTGTTGAGTCCTTTTACCTGTATCTTAATGTAGACTTTGTTTCTGTTGCATCTCCTATGAAAATGCAGCTGAATATGTGGTACCCAGTTTAAAATTCTTTGTCTCTTACCTTGAGATTTTAGTCCATTTCTGTCTAGTGTAATTGCTAACCTGCTTCAGTTTCAAGCTGCCATCTGTCCCAGCTGTTCCACGCTCCTGTGTCTCCTTTGTTTGGCAGAATTATTTTATCATTCTTTTTCCCCCCTAATACTTTAGAAGTTATTTTTTCTTCAAAACAGAAAAGCCACATACAAACTGGAGAAATTGTTGACAACTAAAATAAAAAAATTTCTAATATACCAATATATAGGTCATAACCTATATTAATCAACATTAAAAAGACAGCTGCCTTTGAGGGAAATGGGAAAGGGCATAAAGATAGTTTATGAAAGAGGAAACACAAAGGCCAGTGGTTGTGTGTATAAAAGGCAGGTGTTGCATTTCCGCGATGAGCTGACCTCAGGCCTCATGGGGAAAGCAGTGTAAGGAGCGGCGCTGGGTGCCTGGGCTGGGGGTCAGTTGTGCATCCAGGAGTGGAGGGAGCATCTTAGTATCTTAGTATTGGAAATTTATCCTAAGGAGCTGGTTTTCAAGTGTGAAAATTATGCTCAAAGGTGTCATAAAAGGACTGCTTGTGGTAGGCAAATGATACAGAAATACAGGCCTGATTAAATAGGTTTCTTTTTCTTGTGCTTAATTCAATGAGATAGTATGAATCCATTGGAAATCATGATATGGACCAATGTTTTTGACATGGAATAAGTATGTTACATATAGTTGCATTAAGAAAGCAAGTAACAGAATAGTTCTATAGAATGCCCAGTGGTTGCCGCTGTAGCTGTGACTTGTTTGAGCGTTCATGCATAAAGAGGTTCACCAAAACATTGACTGTCAGACATCGACTGTGATTCTGGGAATGAGATTTGGGTGATTTTTACTACCCTTTCTGTACTTTTTGAGATTATTATAATAAATGTGTCACAATAAATATGTTTTCCATACAGAATTTTACATGGGGAAATAATATTCTTATCAATGTAATGGATTGAGAATTTCAGAAAAGAAAAGATCTGATATTACTCATGAAGCAGACCAGTTGCAGCTTCTGTTATTTATAAAACCTAGAGCAGCTGTGTTCACATTACAGCATCCAAAATTTGTCATTCTAATCTCTGTCCTTAGATCTGTTCACAGAAGCGATATGTCTCGGCTGCAGTCTCTAAGGTGGATGCACAGGGCAGCCGCCCACTCTCAGAGCCAATTACCCTGATTGGATTTCTACAGCACCCTGAGAAACAGCTGAGTCAGCAGCCCAGCCTCCTCCTGCAGAGCGCCTGCACTGGCCCTGGGTCCTGGAGGTAGACAGCAGGCAAGCTCTGGTGTTTCAACGATGGTGCTTATTGTTTGCCCAGGAAATAGGGCGATGGCTGTGCCAGGGGAGGCGGCTGATTCTGCGCCAGCTCAAGGGTCCTCTCTCTTCCCCACTCAGCCTGCCTTTACCTACACATGCCAGTTTCACCACCACACATTCCCTCTGCATGGCTCACTTAGATATTGCGGAATCTTGTCCCAGACAGCCCTCCTATAAATACTACCAACTGAGTTAGTGTTAGGAAGTTAAAACAAGTTTCCCACGGAAACCACATTCCAGCTCTTGCTTTCTCCTTCCTGCTGGGACCTCAGTGACCAGTAAGCTACAGTGAGACTCTGGGGCCCCGAGGGAGAGCCCTCACCGCAGCTGCTCATCCTCCATCCCTTTGGGGCTGTAAATGTTTGGCTAGACTCCTCAGCTCACACACAGACCCCTGGTGCTGTTGCTCTGAAGGGGACTTCGTGGGGAAATACTTGAAGTCTGGGGGCTCATAACTCTGTTCTCCATCCTGCAGGTGGAGTTTAGCCACAGGTGGCCCATTCATTCGGAGGAAGTCTCTGGGTTTCAGCTCAGGAGAGACTCCCATGATTGGCCTGGCAGGGACCCTGCAGTGGGACATGAAGCTCCCTGAGCCCTCCCTGCTTCTTCATCTACCTGGCTCTGAGGGTGGGGGGCGCTCGCCACTAGTCCTGGAGACGTTGGGGGAGGAGTGCCTGTTGTTTCGGTTTTTTACTTGCTTTGTATGTGCATACCAATCACCTAATTTTATGGAAAACCAGATACATTTCTCCAGTCCTATCGTAAGGCTGAGGTGTGGGTATTACACATCTGGTAGTCTAGGCATACAACAAATTTGGAAGGTGTGTGCTGATCTTCTAGGGCTGCCTGACAAACTAGCCCAAACTGCGTGGCTTCAAACAAATCCACTCTCACAGATGCCTAAAATCTGAGACCAAGGTGTTGACAGTGCCCTGCTCCCACTGAAGACTACAGGAAGGTCATTCCAGCCTCTCTTCCAGCTTCTGGTGGATGCTGGTGTCCTTCGTCATCCTTGGCTGTCCTCAACATTCCTTGGCCATCCTTGGCCTTCTTTGGCGTTCTTTGGTCTTATTTTGCCTTCCTTTTATTTCCTTGGCCACCCTTCATCATCCTTGGCTGCCCTTGGCCATCTTTGGCCATCTTTGGTCATCTTTGGCTGTCCTTGACATTCTTGGCCTTCCTTGGCCGTCCTTTGCTTTTCTTGGTGTTCCTTGACTGTCCTTGGCATTTCTGGGCTGTCCTTGGCCATCCTCGGCTGTCCTTTGGCTGTCCTTGACCTTCCTTGGCCATTCTTTGGCCCTCCTTGGCGTTCCTCAGCCTTCATTGGCCGTTCTTGGTGTCCTTGGCCTTTGTTGGCCTTCCTTGTCCTTTCTCAGTCATCCTTGGCCTTCCTTGGCATTCTTTGCTTTGTGTCTTCATTGCTTTATTCTCTGTGCTCATCTTTATGTGGCCTTCCTGTGTCTGTCTTCATGTGGCTTTATAATAGACACCAGTCATTGGATTTAGGGCACTCCCTAACCCAGTATGACCTCGTCTTAACTAAATCTACAAAGACCTGATTTCCAAACAACATCACATTCTGAGGTTCTGAGCAGACCTGAATTTTGGCGGACCGTACTTATCCCTGTGTGGAAGACCAGGGTACATGTCTTAACCCTTCTCACTAGAATGCAAACAGGACCCCCAGTTTGCAGGTATCAGACGTTCACAGACTTGGAGCCTGTTGAGGAAGGGCGACTGGAAGTCTGGAGCCACCAACCTGTTTAAGGTACTTTTCTTTTTTTGAGATGCAGTCTCACTCTGTCACCCAGGCTGGAGTGCAGTGGTGGGATCTCGGCTCACTGCAAGCTCCGCCTCCCGGGTTTAGGCCATTCTCCTGCCTCAGCCTCCCGAGTAGCTGGGACTACAGGCGCCTGCCACCTCGCCCGGCTAGTTTTTTGTATTTTTTTAGTAGAGACGGGGTTTCACCGTGTTAGCCAGGATGGTCTTGATCTCCTGACCTCGTGATCCGCCCGTCTCGGCCTCCCAAAGTGCTGGGATTACAGGCTTGAGCCACGGCGCCCGGCCGGTACTTTTTTTTTTTTGAGACGGAGTCTCGCTCTGTCGCCCAGGCTGGAGTGCAGTGGCGGGATCTTGGCTCACTGCAAGCTCCGCTTCCCGGGTTCCCACCATTCTCCTGCCTCAGCCTCCCAAGTAGCTGGGACTACAAGTGCCCACCACCATGCCCGGCTAATTTTTTGTATTTTCAGGAGAGACGGGGTTTCACCATGTTAGCCAGGATGGTCTCGATCTCCTGACCTCGTGATCCACCTGCCTCGGCCTCCCAAAATGCTGGGATTACAGGCGTGATGTTTAAGGTACTTTTAACAGTTTTCCAGAGTAATGGTGACCTGGAAATGAGAATAATTAGACTCTTCTATGACTGCTGAATGTTAGATCTGAGCTGGCACTGATGCCAGGGGACCCAAAACACCAACGTGGCCTCCCCTTTCCATCCCTGGTCATGTTCTTTGCTCTGAAGCCTTCACTATCTGATTCGAGGATAGTAGCTCCCACTTTCTTTGTAACCATGCTTGCCTGATGTGTTATTTTCCACCTTTTTCTTCTCAGCCTGCATATATCCTTGTATTTGAAGTGAGTTTCTTGTACACAGCACATAGTTTTTCTAATCTGCTTTTTCTATTTTTTTTTTTTTGAGATGGAGTCTCACTCTTGTTGCCCAGGCTGGAGTGCAGTGGTGCCATCTCAGCTCACTGCAACCTCTGCCTCCCGGGTTAAAGCAATTCTGCCTCAGCCTCCTGAGTAGCTGGGACTACAGGCACGTGCCACCACGCCCAGCTGAATTTTTTGTATTTTCAGTAGAGATGGAGTTTCATGTTGGTCAGGCAGGTCTTGAACTCCTGATCTCGTGATCCGCCCGCCTCGGCCTCCCAAAGTGCTGGGATTACAGGTGTGAGCCACCGTGTCGGCCCTTTTCTATTGATATCTTTGTACTGTTTACATTGAATGCAATTATTGATATGTTAGGGCTGACATCTACCTTTTGGTTTTTTTGTTCTGTGCTTAGTGTTTCTTTTAATTACTTTAATGGACAAAAAATAATTGTAAATATTCATGGGGTACTCTGTGATGTTTTGATGACACACACACGGAAGGATTCATACCTATGGTGTTCTGAGTGTCTCTGTGTGTGGGCAGCTCTGGGAGTTACTTTATACATGGGCATATATGGCTTCCTGCCCAGCTGCTTCCCGATACCACCTTGGTAGCGTTTGAGGTGGGTCATTGCAGCCTGGCAGAGGTGGAGTCGAGGCTCCCTTGCTGGCCTTTGCTGGCACGAGTGGGGTGCAGTGTGGCCCCTGGTGACTGGCTGTATGGAGCAGTTCCCATCGGGACATTTCTCATCCTGTTACACTGCTCATTTCCTGGGTCTCCAGCCAGAGACAGCCGGCTTTTGCAGGGACTTTTTTGGAGGGTCGGGAGTGCGGTTTGCATCCATTGGTGTTGCTGTGTTGCTGGCTTCTTCATCTGTCAGGGATCTATGAGGAAAAAGCCCAGGGCTCCCTGGAATGCCATTCCTCAGGTTCCAAGCCCAGCCGGGCTGCCTCCTCCCCTCCTCTCAGAGTGTCTGTCTTGTGCTTGTTTTGTGTGCCGGGTCTGGGATTCAGTTGCACTTAGTAAGAGGCATGGGGAAGGCTCATACCCTCCACGTTCTGTGAGCAGAAGATCTGGCCATTCACTTTTTTGGTTTTTGTTTGTTTTTTTGAGACAAAGTCTTGCTCTGTCACCTAGGCTGGAGTGCAGTGGTGTGATCTCAGCTCACGGCAGCCTCCACCTACTGGATTCAAGTGATTCTCGTGCCTCAGCCTCCTGAGTAGCTGGGATTACAGGTGTGCACCACCACGCCTGGCTAATTTTCGTATTTTTAGTAGAGATGGGGTTTCGCCATGTTGGTCAGGCTGGTCTCAAAACTCTTGACCTCAAGTGAGTGGTCTGCCTGCCTCGACCTCCCACAGTGTTGGGATTACAGGCATGGGCTGCTGCTCCCGGGCTGGCCATTCTCCTTTAAAGGAAGGAAGTATAGACTTAGACTTTGCTGTGCCTGGACTTCTTGGGAATGATGAAAGGCGGCTGGCAGGTCAGGGGCCTGGTGGAGGCAAGAGTGGCTGACCTGGGAGATGGTCTGAGAGGGTGTCCTGTGCGGGCAGGTGCGAGGCGTGTGTATCAGCTGCTGAGGGACACTTGGGACCAACAAGGAGGTATTCAGGTGTGGGCTCTGGCCCGCTGGCCTGCACCGTGGCCCCTGTGCCCAGGGATCACTGAGGCAGTGGAGCAAGCTATGCATGTCCCGACAGGGGCTCGCTTCCCAGCCTGATCCAGCAGAGCCACGCCACGGGCCCCATTTCGCAGCGACGGGCACACTCTGCCAAAGCGTGGACCTGTGCTGTCCCCTCCCAGAGGCAGGTGGGATGACACGGGCTCAGCTGAGGTGTCTCTACCCCAGACAGTGGACTGAGTCGCCAGACGTTGGATTCAAGGGCCTGAGGGTGGGGAGGGAAGCAGGTCCTGCCCTTCTTATTGCCCCTCTCGGGACACACTTGGAGTTTGTACTTCTCATTTCTGCAGCCTCAGCTGCTGAGCCCCCAGTCTTGCTTCCGCCCTGCGCTGCAGTGAGGTAGCCATGGAGCCGCAGGTGTGAGGGCCACCTGGCCACTTTGGAGCCCTTGTGCTGGTGGGCAGCAGGCAACGAAGAGAGCTGCTCGGGTAGTTGGGGAGGCGGGGGCAGTGACAGAGGGGCCTGTGAAGACCCCGGCACTGCCAGATGAGGAGGTGCCTGGAGCCCAGCACGTGTCTGTGCCGCCACAGTGATGATCACGGGTACCCGGGGACCAACGGTGGCTGAGGCCCAGCAACCCAACTCTCACGGGTGAAGCTGGTTCCCCCACCTGGCAGGCGATTTCTGCGACTGAGAGTGGCCGTGGAAGATGGGGCATGCTGTTCACACCACGTGGTAACCTGTAGCCGCATGGTCTGGGAGGCCCTGCCGAGCCTCCTCTGCTAGCTCTCCGTGGTGCCGTGACCTGGGAGGGACTCTGGGCAGAGCAGGGCTAGTGCCAGGCAAGAGGAAGCCAACCAGGGCAGCGGTGGACTCCAGTGGCCATAGCTGTGTCTCGGGCTACCGCTTGGGACTGCCGCCCTGGGCTGTCCCGTTTGTCCCCAGGCAGCGTGCCCCCTTCTCCCCTGCCAGTGCTGGGCGCCCTGGCTCATGGCTCTGGGCTTTGCAAGGTCAGGGCCCAGGACACCCATGGGAACCCACAGCACCTGCTCGCGTACCGCCTGCCCGTGTGCGGCCGGGAAGCGTGGGTGACTATCCATCCCAGCAGTGGCATTTTCCTCTGTCCCAGCACTGGTTCCGCAGTGCATTTTGTAAGGGTCCTCCAGGGGCCACCTGGGCAGTGGCCAGGGCAATAGGGTGTCCTCTGCACTCTCCTCTGTTCCTGGGTGCTCAGGATGCCCTGGGGGTGCCTGCCTCTGCCCGGTTCTTCTTGCAGGGAAGCCACACCGAGGCACCGACACTGCCCGCTGTGAATTCTGCGGTCACTCCTGGTAAGTTCTCAACAAGCAGGCGTAGCCCAGAGCAAGCATTCCTGTTCTCAGATCCCCAGTTGTCTTTTCTGCAAAAGCCAGTGACAGTTTAGAAACAGAGAAAGTGAAGTGACCGGGCTCTCCAAGAAGCAAATGAAAATTGTGGGAGCGGCGTCCTTGCTGGTCTTCCTTGGAAAGCCGTGTGTCAATGTATCTTCTTGTGCTTTCAGTGGTCACCACAATTTAAAAAATACAATATCAGGAGAACTAAACTGACCCAGTTGATTATATTGAATCATCTTTTTTTTGTTTTTTTAAGTTCTTTTAGCAAAGTGAATCCATATTCCGCCTAATTATGATTTATTCCAAGAAATCAGTCATCTGTGCCAGATGAGCTGAGCAGGAGATGTCGTTCCAGAGTGAATTAACTGGTCAGTAGTCAACCATCGTTTTCCATTTCGTGTCCAGACCCAGATACTGGTGGTTCCCAGCCTTGGGTTTCAGAGGTCAGCACAAGGATGTCAGGAAGCAAGTTTCCTCCTGTGCCTGCTTCTGTGGCCAGGGAGGTGCATCCATCCAGGATTCTCATCCTGTCACACAAGCACGGCGTGCTAAACCAGCAGGCAGGGACAGCATTGCTTCAGAATGACAGTTATTCTCAGGGAGGGACCCTTGGCAGTCCTAGACCACCCTTGGTCACAGGTGTGTTTCTGGTTCTGCCGGCAGCTGCGTTCAGGAGAGGGGTGGGGCCTTAGAACCACTGCCCACTTCAGCAAACCTGGCCCCAGGGACGGCCTCGCCGCATCAGCCTGGCGGCTCCAGGGCTGTCTCCACCATGGGCCAGTGTCCACAGTGCCCCCTGACCTGGGGAGTGGCTTGGCTTGGCCTGGCCTAGAAAAGACCTTGTCCGGCTGGAGGCCCCACCTCAAGGGTGATCTGCTGGGTAGGGAGGAGGTATGCGGGGGTGCTTCCAGTGCAGCACGCGTGACTGTTCAGACTTTCTCCCAAGACGGAGCCGCACAAGCTTTAGCGTGCCTGCTTCCAGATGGGGAGGCCCGGTCCCCGTGGAAGTGACTGCTCTCCCGCAGTCCAGCCTGGGGACCCTCCCGTCAGTCCTCTCCATTCACGCTAAACTGCGCTGTTCCTCAGGCTAATATCACCATTACAGTACTAATTTATTAGACAGGGAGATTTTAAATTTCATTTTTGTGGAGTTATTTAAAATTTAAAATGATAACGTCTAACTCAATTAAATTTCAGTTGATTTATTTAAAGAATTGTAAATGCACGAAGTCTAATAACATGAATGAGTCATAAGAACTCTAAGAACAGCTTCGTCTCCATGTAGGTGATCTGCTTTTGGGCTGGTCTTGTCAGGAGGTACACAGTAAGAAGTAAAGATACAAACCAGGCCCATCCGGGATTGAAAACTGATCCCGCTTCAACTTCTGGACTATTTTTTATCTACCTAAACTTCTCGTTTTATAATAATTACATTTTTTTAACCTTTCTTTTTGGGGATTTCTGGCACTTTCATAATTTAGAGGCTCTGGTAGAAGAGCCCGCTGTTCACCACCGTGGAGAGGACTTTGAAGGCACGGGGGCCACGCCTGGCATCCCCTGCCCCATCACGGTCCTCGCGGAGCTCTGTTTCCCAGCTTGACTTTGTGCGTAGATGAACCAGCTGGTAGCATGCGGTGGCTCCTCTTCTGGAAACATGCTCCTGGCCCTGTGGCCTGTGGGCCCCCCTCCCCGGATGTTTGCATGGTCTGGCCAGGTCAGCTCAGCAATGTTGTCTAACAGCCGGGACTGCTGTGGTCTGCATGGCTGCGTCCGCCCCGATCTGATTGTTGAAACCCTCGATGGGGTTAGGAGAAGGCAGGTATGAGGTGGTATGAGGAGGAGGGTCCCAAAGGAATGGGGTTCGTGCCCTTATAAAAGGGACTCCAGAGAGCTGTGAGGACACAGCGAGAAGGGGCTGTCCGTGAACTCGGAGCCCTCAGGGGACACGAAATCTGCCGGAGGCCCGATCCTGCGTGTCCTGGGGCTCTCCACGGGCATTTCCTGTCTGCGTGAAGGGGCGCAGCCGCAGTGGGAGCCGGAGCAGGCGGTGTGCAGGGAGAGTCAGAGCCGCGTGCAGGAGGGAGAGGCGGAGCCGCGTGCAGGAGGGAGAGGCGGAGCCGCGTGCAGGGAGAGGCAGAGTCGTGTGCAGGAGGGAGAGACGGAGCCGTGTGCAGGAGGGACAGGGGCGGGAGAGCCTGGTTTCACTGTCTGCGCCGTTGGATGCAGCTGAGAGCCCAGTTGTGGGTTCTCATTCTCTCATTCTGCTCAGGCAGACTGGGCTTGGTGGTTATCCGCGGATGGAATCCTGGTGGACTGAAGTCTGGCCACCGCCTCAGAATGCGGACATGGGAGCAGGTTAGGCCTGTGCTGGCTCCGAGGTTGTCCTGAGGTCGCGCCCTGGGCTGTGGGCTTCCCCAGCTGCTTGCTTCCAGGAGTACCATTTTCCCTTGCAAGGAAAGGAGGCCACTGTCGCTATTTGTACATGGCTGTCGCCCGATGTTTTCTGAAGCCAGATGAAGTGAGCCCACTACTTCGGGGAGAGGAGTCAGCTCTGCTTGTGGTCGGAACATCTGAGCATTCAAACAAATGCTAGAATTTGGGGAACGAGTGTCCCCCACTGTGAGTTGGGCGGCTTCCCAACATGTGCAGACTCCTGAGGTGCTCGGTGAGGATGAGGATGAACCCGACTTACCTTGTGAAGGGCATGTGCTGACTTGGAGATCTGCTTAGCTACCTGGTTAAAAGAGTCAAAGTGCACTGTGAGGCTGGGCACAGTGGCTCATACCTGTAATCCTTACACTTTGGGAGGCCAAGGTGGGCGGATCACCTGAGGTCAGGAGGTTGAGACTGGCTTGGCCAACATGGTGAAACCCCATCTCTACTAAAAATACAAAAATTAGCTGGGTGTGGTGGTGCACGCCTGTAATCCCAGCGACTGGGGAGGCTGAGGCAGGAGAATCACTTAAGTCGGGGAGGTGGAGGTTGCCGTGAGCTGAGATCGCACCACTGCACTCCAGCCTGGGCAACAAGAGTGAAACTCCATCTCAAAAAAATAAACAAAGTGCACTATAGACCAGTGGAGTTTAATGCAATGGAATATGAAGCTCACTGATATGTTTCAGATATTATTTTTGGTACCAAGCTTTAGGAAACTGTAAGTTGTTGAGTTTCAGTGTCATATCAAAGAAGAATCCAAATTATCAGAAAATACTATAAAATAGATCTTTCTTTTCCAACTAGTATCTGTGTGAGGCTGGATTTTCTTTGCCTACTCCAACCAGAACAACACATCACAGCAGACTGGATGCAGAAGCGTCCGTGGGAATGTAGCTGTTTTCTATGGAGCCAGGTGCTACAGAGACTGCACCATGTAAAACACTGCCATTCTTTTCATTCATCTGAAAACTTTTTTTAATTTGCTATTTAACATATACTAACTTTTTATTTTAAAATGAATTAATAATTTTTTTTTTTTTTTTTTTTGAGAAGGAGTCTCTCACCCAGGCTGGAGTACAGTGGCCCCATCTTGGCTCACTGCAATCTCCGCCTCCTGGGTTCAAGTGATTCTCCTGCCCCAGCCTCTCAAGTAGCTGGGACTACAGGCGTCTGCCACCATGCCTGCCTAATTTTTGTATTTTTAGTAGCGACGGGGTTTCATCATGTTGGTCAGGTTGGTCTCGAACTCCTGACCTCGTGATCCACCTGCCTTGGCCTCCCGGAGTGCTGAGATTACAGGCATGAGCCACCGCGCCTGGGAATAAATAGTTTAAATGATCGGTTTTAATTCTAATAAGGTAAATATCAATGCACATTACTCACATAAACAAAAGATCTTTAGGGTCCTCAGTAATGTTTACAACTGTAAGGGATGCTGAAACCAAAACCGTTAAGAACTGCAGCTTTGAAGATGTGTTTGTTCTCTTAAGGAGATTTGATTTTGTTCACTTAGGAACAGTTTTCTTCCCCAATTACATACATGTTTAAAATCTACAAAGCACTTGTGAGAACACTTGGCCAGGGCGAGCAAAATGTAAGTGTGTGTTAAGTAGGAAAATAAATACCTTCTAAAAATGTGCAGTAACGCCTTGGTGTCGCGTCATTTCCTTGAAGATGTTGATTGTCCTCTGAACTCAGGGTTATAAGGGGATTTCTCTGTGTTTCGTGGGAAATGCCTTTTTATTAAATGGAGTTCTGTAAAAATCAACACATGAAGCATGTTGATAGCGTCCATGTTTTTGACAGATAAAACGAGGAAACTTCCGCACGCTGTCCATTTAAACCAGGGAAGGGCTGTGTTTGGTAAGTCTCATATTGACCATCATCTTCAGTCAAATGCATCCCACTGAGTCTTTATACAGTCTCACTCATGTTCTTCTTATCTGGTTAACAGTTAGCAATGCATTCATTTATTTCATGTAAATGTTCAAAATAAAGGTAACAATTTATTTCCCCCAAAACACGGCACATGGTTCTGAGTTACTCTTGATATCCGAATGCTTTGTTCCTAGGCCACTATTTGCATTCCTATAATACCTGCATGGAGCTTCACAGAGAAAAGCAAGTTCACACGGAAGGTGGGGGTTCACCAGAAGAAACCTCTGCAGGCACCGGAAGTGGTCCCAGTGCCCTTGGCCCTCCCCTCCCCACCCCCCTCTCACTTCCCTCTCCTCCACTTTTCCTCCCTCGTCCTCCTCTTCCTCCCCCTCCTCCCCAGTGCCTGCTGAGGCTACAGCCCTCTCCTTCCCTCCTACTGTCTGTAGCTACTTCTGCTTCCTCCTCCATCTCTGTGGCCTCTTTCTAATGTGCGTGGCTCTGACTTCAGGGCGTTGCTGGAAGCTCTGGGTGGACGCATCAGAATGAAAGCCAGACACGCTGTCCATTTAAAGCAGAGTGCGTCGTTTTCTTGGAATCTGGGCTCCCAGGAAGGTTGCCGTTTCCCTGTGCTGGGCGATAGCCTTGCCTGACACCCCCCCAGGGCCGCCCTGCTCCCTCTCTTGTCATGCCTTCATGGGACCTGTACTTTGGAAACAGATGTCCAGCACAGTCATGGTGGGGCCCAGCAGTTCTCATTTCTCGCCTTCATTTTCCTGGGCGGCTCGTTATTTTACTGAGAGTTCTTAGGGGCCATTGGTCGCGGTGCTGCTTGCAGGCTGGTGTTTCAGTGTTTTCTGGCCTCTCCCCTGAGTGTGGGAACGGGAGGCACTTTATTAGTGTCACTGATTTTGCTGATGCTTCTGTTAATTTAATTTTATTATATACTACTGAGAATGCCCTTTTCCTCTGCAAACACATTTGCATACCCCAAGTGAGTTATTGCACCCTCATTAATGAACAGAGCTTGTTCTGCCGTGAGAATGGCCATGGAGCGCCCTGGAGGTGCCCAGCCCACGATGGGTGGCTTCCAGAACCGTGTGTGCTTGCACCGGTACTTTCCACTCCCTGTGTGTTTTCTAATAGGAGAAGATGTCACTTAGTGTGAGTGAAAGTCCCTCCAGGCCCAGGCGAACATTCCAGAAAGGCACCTTCTCCGGTGCTGCTGGAGCAGGGGAGATGGAAGGACGTCCCCAGAGGGGGCCTGGTGCTGTGGATGACGGGCACTCTGGGGCTGGCTGTGCTGAAGTGGCAGACGCAGGTGGCTCTGGAAAGGGCTTTGGAGGGGACGCCTTCTCCATCCTCTCTGCGCCCCTCCCTGTCCCCAGCCCCCTTCCCCTGGCTCCTCCTCCTGCCAGCTCCTTGCTGGGCTGAACCTTTCCTTCCTCCGGCCTCTGTGGAGAAAACCCTGTCCTTCCAGCTTCCTGGAATGCATCAGCAGCTCTGGGTGTCGGTGTCTCATCTCCGGTCAGGGGGACTTGAGAATCTGTCCCTGAGGCCCGCAGGGGTGCTGGGGCTGCCTCCTTCCCAAGAGAGTGCCGTCTCCCCCTGGAGTGGGCTGTGCTTCCACTCCTGCTGTTTCAGGGCCACCAAGAGGGCTGCTTCTTCTAGAAGTCAGATTAGGAGGGAGGTCGAGTCGCTCCTCACCCTAGAGCCATCATCAGCTCTGCGGCAGGAGAGGATGGCACCGCTGTGTGCTCATCACCAGCCGCGGGGATTCCGGGAGGAGGCCTCCAAAGGGAAACTTCCTTGCTGTTTTCCTTCCTTCTCACTTAAAAGGCACCTGCTGTTCTGAGAGCCTATTACTGGCATCTCCTTCCACTACACTGGTGAGTTTGTAACCAAACTGTAGTGTCTGAATCATAAAATCAGTTATTTCTCTAAAAAACCGCAATCTTCGGAGAGCTATGTTTAGAAATGCTTCAAGTAAATCCCTATCAGAACAAAACAGAGTAGCTTGTTTGTTTAGAGTAAGTAGCCTGCATCCCACCTGACTTGGGTTCACAGTTCCTGGCTAGAACCTCGAGCTATTTGTTTACATGAGACCCCAGACCCCCAAGAAACCTCAGAAACCACCCGGGCATGCCCAGGGCTCAACTGAAGGCAAAACGCAACCTGCACGTGCCGCGGTGTAAGCACTGCCAGGAGCAGCGATAAACTGTCCCCACACAGGACACTGTGTGCTCAAGGCCAGGAACACGTCCCGGTGGCCCCTTCTGGGTACATCTGACCCACGTCCAGACCAGCTGCAGGGGCCTGCCCAGCGCGGGTGTGGACAAAGGACGGTGCTTTCTGATCTCCGCTGAGCACCGTGCTGCAGAGACTGGGTGTTGCCTCTGTCTCCTTCAGCCACAGAGCCCACAGGGTGTGCGCGTGAGTCCCTGAGAGCAAAGCCTGGCGCCAAAGCCCAGCTCTGAGAAGGAATGTGTGGGACACTCCCACAGCCAGGACAGCTACACTGTCCCATTTGCATACGAGTCAAAAATTGGAGCTATAGGTAAAAGTGACAGCATCGTGGACTGGTCCTGTGACGGCGCCTGCGTCCGCAGCAGCCCCACTGCGATGGCGGGGACCTCCTTACTAATGTGAAGGGTCTGCAGCAGCCCGCTGTGACGGCGGAGACTGCCTTACTAATATGAAGGGGCACAGGTGGGGCTTTGAACTCAGCCTCAGTTGAGCCCTGCCGAAGGTGAGATTCCTGGAGTCTGGGCTCTCGGGGCTGTCTGACGTGTGAAAGCAACTCAAAGGCCCATGGCACATCCTCATTTCCCTGCTCAAGGGCTGTGCTGATTAACCTGAAAAACTGCCAAATGTGGTAGAAAAGGCTAGAGTTGAGAATTGGAGAGTTCATCAGCAATCCTCATAGCTTTATCCTAAAGAGGGCCCTGACCTCTTAAGTTGCGTTTGTACTCTGAATTCTGTGGCCCACCCGATGGGGCCTTGCCTTCTCAGAGCTGTGGGATGGACTCGGGGTCAGTGGCCAGCACAGCCTGGGTTCCATTTCTGACTCTGTTGTGGGCAGAATGACGCCCCCCACATGCATATGTTTCAGGTCCAGTGCTTGAGAACCTGACTGTGTTTGGAGACAGGCCTTCTAAAGGGGTCGTTAGGGTGGGCCCTGATCCACTAGGACGGGTGTCCTTCTAGCAGGAGGTGAGGACACAGACAGGCACAGAGGCCGACCCCGCAAGGACACAGGGAGTCTACATGGCCAGGAGCGAGGCCCTGGGAGGATCCAGCCCAGCCGCACCCTGACCTTAGACTGTGGGTTGGTGAGAGAATCCCCTGCTGTGGCATGTCATTGGGGCTGTGCCTGCTCGCTAATCCAGGCGCGTGCGCCCTGTCTCTCCCTCTGGGTGGCTTCCTGTCTCCACCGAGGCCCCCTGCTGCAGAGCCCACCTAGAACCAGGGAGGTGGCAGGGATCCACCAGCAGTCCCTGGGGCCCTTTCTTGTAGCCCTCTGTCAGGCGGGGATGTGGGGCCCTCCACCTCCTGGCTGCTCCCTCTTCTCTGCCCCAGGCCAGGCAGTGGCGTCATCCCCCGTCAAGTTCGCCTTTCTCCCAGTCACGGCTGGGAGCTGCGCCTGCCTCCCTGGGCCTCTGCAGAGCCGGCAGGGCTCCCACCACTCCCGGCATTCGGGGCTTCCTGCGCCTACCTCTGCCACCTGTGCCATGTCGGATGCGGGGTCAGTGTGCTGAAACACCCTTCTCTGCACCTTTTAAAGGGCCCTGCTGGGACACCCGCCCTCGCACTCCACCCGGCATCCTGGAGTTCTGGCTTGAAACCCAGTTGAGGCCCTCAGCCTCGTGCCTGCCGCCCCAGCCCATCCATGTTTCCGCGGTGGCAGAGGTGATTCTGGAACCACACGCAGAACAGCGTTTTCTTTTCCTGCTGAAGATCAGAGCAGGTGCTCCTCCCTCCAAGTCGTGGGCTTGGGTTTGTGTCTGGAAGGACCACACAGCCCGGTTCCTCTCATTCCTGAGCCAGCACCTCCACCGCCCGCTCTGCACTGGGTCTCAGACACCTGCTTGTCCTGCAGCCATCAGAGGGGATTAAAATTAACAGCAGTGCGGACGTGAGGGGAGACGGGCCTCAGACGCTGCCCCCGCCCGTGGTTACCCTCTCACAGCGGGAGGCTCACAATCAAATTCTCACAAAAGGTCACATTTGCAATAAGTAAAAAGGAAATGCAGGTAATTGGTTCTGGAGCCTGTTAATACCTCTGCAGGCCCTGAGAGGCGATCTGATGGAGTTGAAACCTTTTTGTTCAGGTAATTAAAAATGAGATTTCATTATATCTTTAAAAATGAGGGCGAGTGAGGTGTTTTCTCAGATGCTATGATGTTATTGAAAGAGGAAAATAAATCAGCAAGGCATGGCACAGCCTTGGCTCATAAATGGATCATGGCTTCGTCCTGGGCTGGGGTTGCCCACAGGAGAACTCAACCACAGCCCTGAACCCTCGGGGCAGAGATGGAGCCTGGGGCGCAGAACAGTGAGGATCCCCCAGGTTCCGGAGGGTTGGGAGCGATTAGACCGCTTGGATGAAATGTGGATGGAGAAATTGGCAGACTGAGATTCTAAACAAGTCACAAGCAGCCTCTTTTCCAATGTGGGAGATTATTCGTAGACACGATTACGAGCTAAATGGAAGGGAAATAAGATAGTCTGCCTCCCGGGGCCTCATCCGTCCTTCCCCAGACAAAGGGCGACCGGTGAGGGCCTTCGAGCTGAAGGAGAGAGACAGAGACGAGGGGCAGGTCAGTTTGCCGGAAGACAGGCGTGGCGGCAGCTGACGGGGCTCAGACGCGGTGTCACGTAATCTCCATCTTCGTGACAGGCCCCCAGAAAATCACGATGAAAACTTTGCATCGGGAAATCTCGCCATTTGTATAAAGCAAGGCGAATGTTGCATCTAACAATGAAATACAGAAATGTACTCGAATGGTTTTTTTTTGTATAATTTTTTTCATTTTCAACTAAGGAGGTATTTGCGGATGCTTTATTCACACCCAGATGGAAGGATGTGGCGGCTTTGTGGCAGGCAGGCCGACTTCCCATGTCCTTGGAGCCCATGTTGAGGGGCTAGCTTGCTCTAATGTCTGGGTAATTTTGAAGAAAGCTGCTGCGGGCACACCGCGAGCCCCGTTGTGCGTCGGTGACCCCTCTGTGCTGCGATGACGGTGTCCTGACTTTGGCAATGCTGAGGCTCACTCCGCAGACGCATTACCCTCACCTGAGTCTAGAGATGCCACCATAAGCTTCCCTGGGAGATTTGCTCACAAACGCTCCGGAGCTCCATAAATCTCACGGTTTTCTTTCATACGAAAAATTCTTTTTTGTGGTTTACAGTAAGAAAAATTCTGATGTTCCAGATCTTTAATTTTTAAGGCACATTTTATTGGTAAACATTATTCTTCCCAGATTCATTTACTTTGTAAATGGAACAATTAATTTCTATCCAGATGTTAGGATTAAAAAAATTACTGAAGGAGAAGTCCTTTTGGCTTCAATAAAAATGCTTATCAACAAAATCCCAATTTTATGTAAAAACAAAGTGCTGTGCCGGATAAATCATGGCTTATTTTCTTGCATATTTCTCGTCATAATTTCCATTTCCAGCATTTACTTTTTTTTTATTTTAACCGAAGAGAAAAATACATGCTCTACTTAAGTGTTCTCCTCTTATTTACAAGTTGTCTTCTTCAGTCTGTGGGTGAGATTGGCTGCAAAGTTTGAAGAAGATAGCAAACACTGAAAAGAGACGAGCCTTGTGTCATTAAAAATAAAAGCCACATGCACGAGTCATCATTTTTCATCTTTCAATGTGTTGTTAGTTTTGCTGAACCCTATACTTTGTACTAATAATGCTAATTTGTCTGTTACCTTTGATGATTGTTGAATGGAGCTGCTGTTCCACAGACAGAGGCCTGATGACTCCCTGTTCTTACCCTAAGAAGAGGCGGCGGGCAACAGCCCCCACTTTCAGTGAGTGCGTGCAGGCCCCCCCTCTGCTGGCCCCACATTTCCTATTTTAGGGTTTTGCATTCTTTCCTGGAGGCAGCAGGTGATGATGACAGTCTCAAGGCCTCCAAGGCACTCGGCTCTGGTTGCGAGAGCTGTTACTGGCGATCTTTAAACAGCGCTGGTCTGCTTGGGAGCTGCCTGTGCTGGGGCCCTCGCTGTCCGCGGGCTGACTGCGTGTTCTCGGGGACACTCGTGGACACTGTTTCTGGGCTGTTCTCACAGCACAGCTGTTCTGTGTCCCGGAGGCCAGGCCCCTGTCCGCAGCCTGTCTCTGTCCCCTGGGGCCTTTCCGTGGGTCGCCATCGGGTTGGTCTTTCTCTCCTCTCCCTCTGCTCTGTCCTGTCAGCGGGACGCCCTGTCCTCATGTCCATCTCCAGCCGTCCCCCGAAACCGGCTGCAGCTGAGCAGGGCTCCCTGGTGGAGGCCTCCCTGCCTCTGCCTGTGTGGTTCTCAGGTGGGGGTCTTGTTTCTTGGTGGGTGCCTCCAGGGCAGGACTGGGTGTTCCTTCCTCTCTGTGGACCCCAGACACGGGGCACTGACACCTGTGTTGGGTGATACTTAATAGTGTTTCGTGCCACAGGGGACCCGGAATCGAGCTCGGCTGTTCAGTTGATTGAAGCCATGTCTGTAATAAATGGCGATGATCCAGGACCCTCAGGACAGTTTCTCCTGGAGCTTAAGGGGACCTTCTCAGGCTGCCCGAGGCTCTGCCTGGCTGTGATTCTGCACAGAACAACGCAGCTGCAGTGGAAGGTGTTCAAGGAGCTGGTACAAATGAGGAAATGCCCCCCCAACACCGGAAGTGAGGTCTTTACAAGGGCACGTCTGGCTGTGCTCGGGGAGCCCGTTGGCCTGTGCTGGTGACCTCCGTCCCCCACTGCCTGGGCCTGGTGACCTCCGTCCCCCCCTGCCTGGGGCTGGTGACCTCCGTCCCCCACTGCCTGGGCCTGGTGACCTCTGTCCCCCACTGCCTGGG
>NC_045437.1:1523656-1533294 GCF_002776525.5 Piliocolobus tephrosceles
CTGGTGACCTCTGTCCCCCACTGCCAGTGCTGGTGACCTGCACCCCCCCCTGCCTGGACCAGGTGACCTCCACCTCCACTGCCTATGCTGGTGACCTCTGCCATCCCCCTGCCCCCGCCAACTGCCTGCACTTGGTGACCTCCACCTCCCACTGCCTCGACCTAGTGACCTCCACCCTGCCACTGCCCGGGCCTGGTGACCTCGGTTTCCTACTGCCCGAACCTAGTAACCTCCACCCCCTCACAACTTCCTGGGCCTGGTGACCTCCCTTCCCCACTGCCCTGGCCTGATGACCTCCAACCCCCACCGCTTAGGCCTGGCGACCTCGGCCCCCCACCACCCGGGCCTGGCGACCTCCGCCTCCGGCTTCCTGGGCTTGCAGGGGTCAGTCTTCCCACTGGGAGGGGAGAGGCTCACTAGGGCCAGCGTGTAGTTGTGCACTTTGCTCCCTGCTCAGGGTTCCAGTGGGGCCTGCAGGGCTCTGAGCCCTGGAGGGAAGGGGCTCTTCTTTTCAGATTCACCCACAGGAGCCAGGAGAGTCGGCTGCCCCCACACTGGCATGCAGATGCCCAGGGTCTCAGTCCCCACTCCTGGCCTGGATTTTCCTGGAGGCTGTCCTGGGACCTTTCAGGAAAGAGGAGGCTTGTGGGTAAGGGGAGAACCCCTGTGTTATCTCAGGATCCAGGTGGCTCCAGACCTCCCCAACCCTGCCCCAAGACTCAGCATTCACTAACATCCACCTGCCCTTTGTCTCCCAGCCCCCACTCTCCCTCCTCACAACCTCGGGAGGGTCCCACCTGGACTGAACTAGGGGCTGCGGCCGGACCCAGCCCCATTCCTGCTTCAGTTCTCCGTCAAGCCTCTGGAGCTGGGCAGGTCCCCTTGCTGCTGGGGGTGAACCTGTGGGTATGCTGCGCGGTCACTCACACTGCCACAGGACGATCCAGCCACACTCAGGATTCTCCACAGCAAACACCTGGAACCCACTGTAATTAGCAAAATGTACCTTTTAACCCAGTCCTGAGTCCTGAAGTGCAAATATAAATTCCAATTAACAGCCACATCTACTTGGCAAGCTATGCTTGCATGTATATATATATTTTAAAATTATTTAAGATAAATAATTACTGGAACTCCTCATTAGTTTTAAACAGAACCAAATGAGTACAGTATTAAAAAAAATTAACCTGCCATCTTGAAAATATTATACAAACTTCAAAATAAGAGAACCTTTGTGTTAATGGACCACGATTCTAGTGTGGGAATTAAGTTCATTTGCTGCTCACATGAGAACCGTACTGAGCACTCACCAAAAGCCTGCTGTGGTGAGTGCCGTACAATTCACAAAGGCACCGTGAACTATGAACTCTGCTAATCCAGTCACTCGAGTCTGTCCTGTAGTAGGGATAGTTTCCAGATTAGGTCAATCACTAAAAAACGTAAAATCTAAATCTTTTATTTTCTTTTCTTCCTTTGAGACAGAGTTTCGCTCTTGTTGCCCAGGCTGGAGAGCAGGGGTGCAATCTCAGCTCAATGCAACCTCTGCCTCTCGGGTTCAAGCAATTCTCCTGCCTCAGTCTCCCAGGTAGCTGGGATTACAGGTGCCCGCCACCACGCATGGCTAATTTTTTTGTATCTTTAGTAGAGACGGGGTCTCTCCATGTTGGTCAGGCTGATCTCGAACTCCCAACCTCAGGTGATCCGCCAGCCTCAGCCTCCCAAAGTGCTGGCATTACAGTCATGAGCCACTGTGTCCGGCCACTTGTTTGGATCTTAAACCACAATTCCCTCTTCTGTTCTCCTGGGATCACGTTATATGGACGCCCCGTGCACACTTTCCACCGAGACTCCCTGATGACCACAGCCAGCAAGCTCAGCTTCCGTGGAAATGAGCAGATGGTCGTGTGTCTGGCCTGTGAGTCAGTCTCTCCCCTGAAGCCCGGCCCAGGAGGCGGCGCTGACGATGGGTTTTGTGTGGGTTTTCCTCTCCAGCTCATAAGAAGTATTTTGGACAGTGACCTAAATAATTTCTCCGACAGAAGCAGCATGATCTGATCAACTGTGATTGACGAAGCGTGGACTCATAGCCCTGCTTCCAAAAGCACTGATTGTCGGTAGTATGTCTACATTTGTGTGAGATCAGATTCTGCCTTCTATAACCACGCAGTCAACACTCAGAAAGGATGGCCTGACCATCCTCTGGGCGCGGCTGGCGGAGATGATGAAACCAGTTTTTAAATGGTGATTTATTTTAAAGGCAAGTGTTCTCCAGCAGCAAATTAGCAGAGAGAAGCCCATTCCTCCTATTTCCAAAAGAAAGAGATTTTGAGGGAGATCTTAGCTCACCTGAGGGGTTTGGATCAGAAAAATTCTGTGGCTTATAAAGTCGTTTGTTATTTTGCTGTGATTTTATACACAATGGAAGGGTGAGGAAAAGGTCAGCAATAACTCTGCGGCTGCATTTTAGCTTGGAAAAAATGTAACATTGATCGATAGGAAAATGGAAAAAGCGCAACTATTAGCGCCTTACTTGATCTTCTCCGACCTTTACCCCTCCGCGCTGGTTTTATTCTTAAATGTTATGCCTCCTGTTCAAAGGTTTGTCCTGCTTAGTCTTTTATTTAATTAATCCATGATCTTCCTCACTCTCTCTAATGTTGGGACAAGACCGGCTCCTGATTTCCCTGCTGTGCTCCCAAGTCTGGGTCACACGCAACTTGGAGCCACGAAAGAGCCGCGGTCCGCGGGCATTAACCCTCCATCTTCCTGTGCATCGCTGGAGGGAACGGCTGCGCAGCCCAGACGGCTGTGCTGGTGGCGGCTCCGTGAGCCCTGTCCCCTGCGGCGTCCCACGTGAAGCCCCGGGAGCTGGAGCTGCCTCCTCTGTGGGGAAGATGGCTCCTCACTGCCTGGCAGGGGGCTGACACCACAGACCCAGGCCCTGGTGCCAACTCCTGCTGCTCAGTCCACATGGCCCAGAGGGTCCTGGGTGAGGCATGGCACGAGGGAGTGCCAGGGGTGCCCCCACGTCTAACAGGCACTGTCGCTCTGTGGCAGAGTCCCGGCCCCGTGTTCACCCCAGCCCCGCTGAGGCCTTCAGGAGGAGGGCAGAGACCAGAGCCCCAAGACCTAAAGATGGATTGAGTTGAGGGCATCAGAGGCTCCCCAGGCCTTGGGGCGAGTGTGTCGGCACCTGCTTTGGGTTGATAGTGTCCCCAGAATTTACATCCACCCAGGACCTGTACTGTGGCCTCACTTGGCAACATGGCTGTTTCCCATGTAATCAAGGTAAGGTGAGGCCCTACCGATTGGGACTGGTGGGGCCTTAAATCCCATAAGACCAGTGTCCTCACACGAGGGGAGTGTGGTCACAGACACCCAGGAAGAAATCACCCACAAAAAGACGGGCAGACATTGGCTAGTGTGGCCGCAAGGCAACCCGAGGCCGGCCGAGCCGGGAGGAAGGAGGCCAGCTGGACACACAGGTGCGTGGGAAGCTGGCAGGCAAACTGGCCCCACTGTGGCGGGACATCGCCCCACGGCATCTGAGATCCCCATTTCCAGGAAAGCCACCTCCACCTGCTTCCTCATTCGGTGCCACATGAATTAGTGACGCGACTTTGTGTGGACGGGAACTGGGAGGCAAGGACGCAGGGAGAGGCAAGGACGTGGGGCCTGGTGACCCCTGAGGTGAGGATTCTGCAGGCCCTGGGCCGACTCCCACTGAGGACTGAGGGCCTGAGGCTCACACTTCCTCCCCAGCACCGGCTCCCTGAGGAGGCCCCTCTGCCCTCTGTCCCTCCTCAGGGGACAGGAGGGGGAGGGTGCAGATAAGGCCTCATCGGGGCCCCGGGTTATCTGGCTTGACCTTTGGAGAAGCCGAGAGGGGAGTGTTGTCACCCAGAGGAGATAGAGGGTCGCCTGGTGGGAGCAGCCTCCAGCCTTCCTGAGTGGTCAGGGGCAGGGCCCTGTGAAGACAGCCTGGACTGGGGCACTGGCCTGGCCTGTCAGCGCCGTCACTGTGTGGCTCCCAGACACCCAGCTGTGCCGGCCTGGGCATGCATGAGTGCTCACGTGCCTTTGCTTCTGAAAGGAACTTGCAGGCTGGGCAGCCACTGCTCCTGGGCCTGGATGGTCTCCACGTATGCAGAGGCACAGCGGAGCCACGCACCCACCGTGCAAGACAGGGCCTGGACACCCAGAGACGGGAGCCTCTTGCCACTGGGGAGGAAGGAGAAGACAAGCTGTTTTATTTAGACGTGCAGTTTAAAATAATGATGGAGACAAGAAATCACGTTGCCGGGCAATCAGCGGAATTGGAATGGCAGAATCAGCTTCTCATTGGGTTTAGTTAAATCCGGGTTATCTCATTTTCCAGGTAACACCAAGAATATGAGAAGGGCGGATGTGGTTTCTTCTTTAACAAAAAAAAAAAAAAAAAAAGGAAATTTTAACTTACCATGAGTTCTTCATTCATTTGTGAACAAACATCACCTGCATATAAAAGACTGAGAGAATCTCCGCTTGCTCATCCCAAACGCAGAACCACCGAACCCCAGAAACACTATTGCTGTTTCATTTGATGAGAAGAATCAGAAAGCTGGTATTTCCCCCTATAATTATTGGTTTATAATTCCTTGTGATTGATTTAATAGCAGAGTGGACAGTTCAATACAACTGCACCCTGTTAAGGATCACTTTCTCAAGGCCGCAGCAGCGTGAGTCCCCACATATTAATGTTTACATGAAAAACACTCAGGGAGCTACAGCTGGTGGGTGGGAAAGACTTTGCTCGATCTAGAGTTTCAGGCAGTTTGGAAGCACACTCAAATGCACTCTGTTTTACTCAGCAACCCACACTGTGGTACATAGTTCATCCTTGAAGTTCACTCCACAATACAAGTAACTTAATGTTACTGGTTGGAATTATAACAGGGTTTTATATCACCATAAAGGCACTTTGACAATATTTTTATAAGGCACATTTTATTGCTCATACCTACACGTGTTGCCAAAGTGAAATAATTTTTCGGGGTAGAAAATGCAAGCCACTGCACCCGGCCCGTGATTTATAATATTTAATGAGAAGTTTTCTAGATTCTAAATTCCATTCTAGTTTAAACACTTATCAGAATAATAGAAAACATGATGCCCTGATAGGCAACAAAGGGGGATAAGGTGTTTCTAACCAACATAAATCTGTGCGTTACATTTGGAAATCTCCACTCAGGAAAAGGCGGAAATTCCAGTGAACCAAGAAATGTGTTTGCTGTTTGCACATCAAAGAGCAATTGAGTCAGCCCCTGTGATAGTATGAAAATCACTGTGCAAATACTTAATGAGCATAGGAAGAGCAAGACATTTTAAAACTAAAAACCCTCGTGTCTGTTGCGGTGTGTGTTGGGGGTGGGTGGATAGTGAACTCAGGACCCTCGTGTCTGTTGCGGTGTGTGTTGGGGGTGGGTGGGTAGTGAACTCAGGACCCTCGTGTCCGTTGTGGTGTGTGCTGGGGGTGGGTGGGTCATAAACAAGTGGAAAAAAAAGGAACAAAAGCCCCAGAAAACCAAGTGCAACCTCAGTGGCTGTGGACAGAGGGGAGACCAGAAATGCAGTGAAGCATGGATTTCAACTGGAAGTACTTTATTATTATTATTTTATCTACAGGGCTCACCTGATAACTCTAAACCAAGTGCTCCTAAAATGGTAATTTGTTTTTTCCCCTTTTTCTTGAGAACCTTTGCTTTTAAAATTATGCCTCAATTAGAAAAGCAGGACTTCAGCACGCTGGTGGGAAATGCCTTGTCTCCTTGGAGCTCTCTGGTTCCTTAGTGCCACCCTCCAGAGATCCTGCCGGTCACCATCTTGCCTTCTCCCCGTATAAGCATCACTTAAACATACAATACCTATTTTGTATAAAGTACAATATGCTGGTTTTTTTTTTTTTTTTTTTTTGAGACAGAGTCTCGCACTATTGCCCAGGCTGGAGTGCAGTGGCATGATCTCAGCTCACTGCAACTTCCGCCTCCCAGGTTGAAGCAATTCTCCTGCCTCAGCCTCCCAAGTAGCTGAGATTACAGGTGCCTACCACCACGCCTGGCTAATGTTTGCATTTTTAGTAGAGACAGGGTTTCACCACATTGTCCAGGCTGGTCTCACACTCAGGTGATCCACCCGCCTCGGCCTCCAAAAGTGCTGAGATTACAGGTGTGAGCCACCGCGCCCAGCCAAAATATTTTGAAGATCACAAATGGAGGTGAAATAAAAGCAGGAAACATGGTTGATGAATTCTGCTTGGCAGCTGTACATGCTGACACACAGATGTTCAGCACCTGCTGCTGAATCCCACACAAATCATAGATCAGAACCCTGGACGGTTCTGGAAACAATGACCTACACGCCTTCATCCCTTCAAGCTGCCCATGGAGATCCTTCAATGTCCAGGTGTGTGCCCAGTTCTAACCACACTCTGGAAACACAGAAAATGAACAACAGGGAATTCCCTGGCTGTGCATACTCCCCTGTCCCAGGTGCTGTTTACTGGAAGCCAGTGTTTCTTGAAAAGACTAAGACCACAGGAACAGATTCCCCCACAAAACGGTAGCATTGCTCTAGTGCATTAATAATCATCCCGTGATAACCCGCACTTTCCATTTTCTATATGTAGGTGTGTCTGTATGTGTATAGAGCTGCATCTATGTGTCTCTATCTCCACCTGTACCTACCTCTACACGAACACCTACGCCTGTACCTACACCTATACCTACAGCTATGTCTATATGTCTATATCTGCAGTTATACCTACTTCTCCACCAACACCTATACATACACTTGTACCTACACCTATATCTATATCTACACCTACACCTACATCTATATATGTCTATATATACCTACCTCTATACCTACACCTATACCTACACCTGCATCCTATATCTATGTCTGTATCTGTACCTACATCTACACCTACACCTATATCTATACCTACACACATGGCTACACCTGTATCTGTACATATATCTACACCTACACCTCCATCTATACCTACACACATGGCTACACCTGTATCTATACATATATCTACACCTACACCTCCATCTATACCTATATCTACACCTACACCTACATCTATACCTATATCTATACATACACCTACACCTATAGCTATGCCTTTATCTAGATCTATACCTATACGTATATAGACACCTACATCTACATCTATACCTACACCTGTGTCACCTATGCTGACACCTCACCTACACCTGTATCTTCACCTACACTTACACCTATACCTACACCTGCATCGACACCTACACCCATACTAACACCTACATCTATACCTACCGTTATACCTGTATTAATATATCTACACCTACCCCTACACCTACATCTCTCTCTCTTTCTCTATCTCCTCTACCTCTATCATCTCTATCTCTATCTGTCTCTATCTCTATCATCCTTATCTTTATCTCTGTCTCTATCTCTATATCTCTATCTCTCTGTCTCTATCTCTATCTCTGTCTATATCTCTGTCATCTTTATCTCTATCTCTGTCTTTATATCTGTCTCTGTCTCTACCTCTATCTCTCTCTATCTCTCTCTATCTCTGTCTTTAGCTCTATCATCTTTATCTCTATTTGTCTTTATATCTGTCTCTGTCTCTATTTGTCTCGCTATCTCTATATGTGTCTCCATCTCTATCGCTGTCTCTATCTCTGTCATCTTTATCTCCATCTCTATCTCCATCTCCATGTCCATCTCTATCTATCTCTATCACCTTTTTTTCCAACCTAGCTTCTTGCACTCATTCCCAGTCTAGGACAGCCCTAAGGTGACTTATTAAACTGAAGGAAACACTTCAATCAAAGCTCCAAGCAGCTTTAAAAGTGAAGACCTTGGCCTGGTCTGTGAGGAAGGGACCTCGGTGCCTCTGGGGCTCTCGTTTTGTCATGTCTGGGGGTGTCTAGTTCTCGGGCTGTTTTCTGCTGCGGAGTATGGAAGACTGAGTGATAGATGCAGGTGTGATGTTTTAGGTTAGAGATCAAAGGCTTACACATCAGGAATTGCTGTCCCTTGGGGCGCCATTTGTGGAAACACATAAAGTCTTCAGGCCTACGTGGAGTCAACCCCCTCCAGTGTTCCCAGAGGTTTCCTGCTCGCTTGGCCAGTGCTTTGTGTCCTCATGTTGGGTCCCTGGGGTGTGAGGTTTCACAATGAGGGGGCTGGGGCCAGGGGCTGCTTGCAGACTGTCCCAGAAATGACAGGCCCTCCCAGGAGTGGCGAGGGCGGTGGGTGGCTCACATTTCAGGGACTTGCGTAGTTCTCAGACAGTCAGGCTTTGTGCCAGCAGGCTACCTTCATGTTGGGGGCCTGGAGGTGTCACAGTGCAAGCTGCCAACCTGAGATGTCCACCACACCTTCCTGCCACAGTGCATGTGTGCAGGCATGCCCTCACACAGGCACAGGCACACGCACATATGTGTGCACGCACATGTGTGCACATGCGTGCATAGGCACACATATGCATGCGAGCAAGACACGTCAGCACACACATGCACAGGCACACAGGCAGGTGCACACATAGTGAAGAGCCTGACCAACAGCTGCACTACAGCCTGAGGGACCCTGAGCAGAGGACCCAGCTCAACTGTGCCCAGGTTCTGGCCCACGGGGACCAAGGGAGGAAACTTGTGTTTCCAGCAACCGTGTTTGCTGCATTCTCTTCTGTAGCAACAGATAACAAATACGATGCTGAATGGAGAAACTGAAGGGCATCTGTCGTCTACTGGCCTAATTTTGAGGGGAGGAGATAGATGTTCAGAGAGAGAAGTGATTTTTCTGGGGACCTGGGGCCAGGTCGTGGCAGAGTCTGAATTTAAGCCTGTCCGCGCCTGCTCCGCACTCCCCGTGAAGCGATTTGCAGGCTCTGAGATGACGTTGTGAGCCCCTCCCTCCCTGCACAGCAGAGGAGGGCAGCCCCACGCACTGGGTGTGCGAGCCACTCCCAGACGAGGCAGGCAGTGTGCCCCTTCTAGAGGAGGGAGTGGAGGCAAGAGAAAGCCCACCTCTCACCACGTTATGTCCCTGGAGAGGGGTTGGGTCTGAAGCTTTACACTGTGCCATGGCTGCTCACGCTGGCCACCCTTTGAGAATACAGGGATCAGGATGGGAGCCACTTCTTGAGTCCGATTTCTTTTTTCCATGAAGAATGAATGAGAAATGGGATGGGGTGTGAGCTGTGAGTTGTTGTGTTGAGATAATAAGGGAAAATGGGCTACCCTGTCCAGGACCTTGAGGCTCCATTGAGGCTGATGCCCACCTGGCCACTGTGGGTGGAAAATGAAGACCTCTGCTCCCTCATGTCCCTTTCCTCCGAGCAGAGGGAAACCTGCCTCTCTGGAGGGTGCAGAAGAGATTTCTGCAGGCGAGGCGTGCGGGATGCTCTGCTGCAGACCCGCGGCGCAACAGGTGGCTTTGTGGGCCGAACCCTGGCCCGGATAGAGGGCCAAATCGCAGCAGGTGCCATGTGCTGCTTTTGTCGTTTTTCAGGACATGTCCCTGGTGGCAGGAGGAGGCTGGGTGGGGAGCACTCTCGTGTTCACTTTGGTGTTGGGAGGAGGCTGGGTGGGGAGCACTCTGGT
>NC_045437.1:1533304-1555521 GCF_002776525.5 Piliocolobus tephrosceles
GGAAGAGGCCGGGTGGGGAGCACTCTTGGGGGAGGCTGGGTGGGGAGGACTCTGGTGTTCACTTTGGTGGTAGGAAGAGGCTGGGTGGGGAGCACATTCACATTCAACTAGAACCTCAGGGCTCTCACAAGTGGGGGCCAGGCTCGAGGGTCAGGCTCAACACTATGGCCTTGGAAGGGCCCAAAGAGTTCTCCCAAAGGAGAACTCTCCCATGAGGCCAAGGGTGGCCTCCTCAGCCCTGTCCCCTGTGGTCTCACCTGTTACCCCAACCGTTGGCCAGCCTGATTGCCTCTCCATCTGTGACCCCCTCCTCCACTGCCTTCTTCCTCACCATACCTGACTTCCCCATCCACAAAGCATTTTGTACCAAAGCCAGCCCAAGTCACAGTGCAGGCCCCTGCGGGATGCTGTGCTGTGCAGGTTCCAGCCTCTGCTGCATCTGCTTGGCAAAGTGAGGTCCCTTCCTTGGGTTTTGCCTCTTTCTGAACACCACCTGCAAACTGCCTCCCCCAAAGGAAAGCAGCAGGGACTTGTTCTCCCCAAGGCACTGCACACTGGCTTGAAACCTGGTCGGGAGGCTTCTTTGGCCAGGCTGGAAAGAAGTTTGATGAGATAGAGTGGTCCCTGGCGGGCTGGGGTGTGCCGGGCACAGTCCCTTTTCCTCAGACTCCTGAACCCATCAGGCAATAGTGCAGGAGACTGAGACAAGGATCTGGTAGGATCAGGGTCACAGGGCAGGGGGTGACCAGCGGGGTCAGAGTCACAGGGCAGGGGGTGACCAGCGGGGTCAGAGTCACAGGGCAGGGTGTGACCAGCGGGGTCAGAGTCACAGGGCAGGGGGTGACCACTTGAGGGTCATGGGGTCGGAGGTAGCTAAGGTCCCATGCAATGACCTCCCAGCGTCCTGAGGCTGTCCACAGCTCAACCCTGAAAAGGGGTTGCAAGGACAATCACAGCAATTATCTTTTTCATTTCGCTACAAGCACAGAGCAGACACCACACAGCTTCCTTGTCGCCTTCCCTCATGTGCGCACAGCATGGGCGTCATTTATACACATAGGAGAATGTGTGGCAATTACATCAGAATCATCACACCAAACGTGGCTGTATCCTTTGTTCATCAAAGTTTATCTGTGTTAGTTAATGGTGTGAAGGAAGCCTGTGTAGAGAAATTACCAAATGTCTGTAAGAAATCCAACATAAACATCCTTTTGTGGCTAAAGAAAGGCATGCTTCAGCCAGAGCCCCAGCATCCGCCCTCTTTCCTGCCATGAAGCTTTGCCACCTTTTCAACACAGCCCCTTGTATTTCAATGCTGGGAGTTCACTATCAAGGTGCCCCAGTGCTGGGTGAGACACCCCCCACCTCGCCAACGTCTTTTTGGAAGACTGAGCCTAAAACCAACAGTGTCTCAGAGATGGAGAGACTGTCGCGGCGTCTCGGAGGTGCAGAGACTGTCGCGGCTTCTCGGAGGTGGAGGGACAGTCGTGGTGTCTCGGAGGTGGAGAGATTGCCAAAGCGGGTTGATGGGCTATTTCAGACCCCACTAAACAGCACAGGACCTGTGCTTCTGGCTGGGGTTGTCGCTGTTCCCAAGGAGTGTTGCTTTGGGGACAGTCATCCGGATGGATCCCCTCCCTCCTCCTCGGGGCCCTTGGGTTGGTGGCTGCTGCCAAGAGAAAGCTGTGGCTGTGCCTCTTCCCGAAGTCCACAAAACCGGGAGAGCCTTCACCTCAGTCCTCAGTGTGTGATCCCCAGGACACAGTGTGCATGTGCTGTACTCGCACACACATGCACACACACTCCCCACATGTGCACATGCTCCACACTCATGCACAAACACCCAGACACGCTGACACACACACACACATCCAGCACAACCTGACTCTCAGGTGAGCCTGGCCTGCAGAAACCTGAGCCTTTTGCTCACATGTTTGCCAGCGCGTGGGCTGGATGACACGGAACCCGGTGCTGTGGAGCAGAAGGGCTGCTCCTTGACAATCAGACGGAGTGCGCATTCGTTTATGGACAAGCTTCGTGTTCCACAATGGGGTCCTGGGGTGGGTTGGGACGCACCCTGACAGGGCCAGCAGCGACTTTCCCCTGCCCCGGACATGGAAAACCTCGAACACAAGAGTCGTCAGCCCTCTCGGTGTTCAGCTGAACCATGGGGCAAGCCTGTGTGTGCACGTGTGCGAACATGTGAGCATGTGTGCACGTGTGAATGTGGCCTTGTGTGATGCACGTGTGCACGTAGGACTGTGTGTGTAGTCTGTGTGTCACCAGCTGACCCAGTGTTTGGTTTCTGGGTCTACTTAGAGGCTGATACTTTGTGTTCTTGTGTCTGGAGAGGATTTGAAATGCGAAGCAGCGCCTGGACTAGAATATTCTGTGGCTGCTCAGCTCTCTCCCAGGGAGCCCTGGTCTTGAGCCACAGCAGAGGGCATCAGCCTTAGCAAGCCTAGCCCCACCTGGAGGCTCTGCTTCTGCAAACTCAGCTGGACCTGGGAGGGCCACCCAGAGAGAAGCGGGGCTCGGTGAGGGGAGTGCTGGGCCCACTGCTTCTGTTTATTGTTTGCTTTGCTTGTTTTGTTTTGTTTTTCCTAAGCCCTTCGTTCTTCTTGTTTCTAGGGGGAAGATCAGGTTCTTTGGTCTGTAGGGAGCCCTCCCTGCGTCCAGGAAATCCTGAGTCAGCAGGACCCCGTCTGTTTGTCTTTCACCCCCATTCCTCGCTACTCCAGGTGCCACCCCAGCAGCATTTCCCAGGCAGCCAGTCGTCAGCCTCCTCCCTGCACCTCCTCCTGCACCCTCTCACCAGGCGCTGGGGCTGGTGCTGAAGGACTTACAGGGAAGGAATGTCGGGCTCCTCTGGGCTGGGAGCGCACCTGCGTGCAGGGAGGTTCCTGTTCCGCCACATTTGGCCCCCGGCACCGCGGGTGAGTGCTGCTGCAGGAAGGAGCAGGGGAGACGCACTGCTCCCACAGTCTCTCCCCCCTTCCCTCCTCTCCTCCCACCTCCCCTATCTCCTCCATCCCCTGTCCCTGTCCCTGCCCCTCCTTGTCCTCAGGAAGCCGTATCCCACTCTGGGGGAGGAGCCCAGGCCGCCGGTGAGGGTGCTCAGGGCGGGGCTGTTCTCTCATTGACACTGGAGGCCATCTGTGCCCGAGTGGCTGGAGGTTTTCACGGTGAACACAGAAAGGGGCACTCCGTCTGAGCTGAGCCTCAGGGGCCGTGAGCCTTGCTCTTGGCCCTGCTGCTCATACAGTCCTCTGTGCCTGGCTTCCCTCCCACAGCAAGGAAGGATGACGGGTGCAGGGTCTACACGGTGGTGCGGGGTCTGCACGGTGGCGCGGGGTGGCCACATTGCTCATGAAGCACTTGCAGGTCCCGCTGCTGCTTAACACAGCCTTATGCTGGTAAGGCCCTGGGCAGCCACACTGTGACACCCGAGACGCCACACCTGGCGTTTTCCAAATGAATTGAATGGGTAGGAATCTCCACATCCCTGGATACTTCACGGATTTGTGGAGGGACTGGCCGTGCAGCTCCGCAGAGAGCTGCCTCCCACACGCACTCAGGCACACACAACCCTCACCTGCAGCCTAGGCCTTCAACACCTGATGCTCACGGAACTTTCTGGAGCTTCCAGGGAGTGACATGAGCTTCCCGGGCAGCTCTGCGTTTCCTGGGAAACTCTGTTTCCCAGGGAGCTCCTTCCCTTCCAGGCCCCACATCTGTGGTGACAGCTGGGAGGCCTGGACTAGGAGCAGTGACCTTTCCTCACCTCTCCCTGGCACGTCTGGGCCTCTGTCCCTGTGGCATTTGGAAGCCCCCCCACAGCCGCCACACACACCGCTGCCTCTGCCCCAGGACATGAGTGGCGGCTGCCAGATGACACCTGTCTGCTGGCCAGAGCGGGCGCCTGACCTCGCAGGCCTGCGCTGGAGGCTCTGCAGGTGGGGAGGGCAGTATGCAGTGGCCATCTGGCACGTCCCAGAAGCTCCTGGCCTGGATGGTGACAGAGTCCCCTCGCCCCTGATGGCCCACACTCAGGATGGGCTGGTCTTGCATCCTCGGGCCCCGTGTGAACGTGGAAATACCCAGCTCCTGCCACCCTCCCATCCTTCAACATGGGGACAGGAATGCGACTCTCCCGGTGGCGGTGACCACCGCCTGCAGGCGCCTGCTGGCTTCCCCTTTGCACTTGGCTCAGGGGCCTCCCGGCCAAGACTCCTTGAGGCCGCTGTGTGACACACACCACACACTCCTGGCACCAGAGGCCCAGGAAGGACCAGCCCCTCCTAGTGCTTCCCCGGGCCCTTTGGGCGAGGGTGGGCACCTGCTTGGCAACCCCTGGAGAGGAGGGGAGGGGCCACATCCAGTCCATCAATCCATCTATCTTCGCTTTTTACATTTTTATGCAGCAAGCATGTATTTCATCATGTTAGAAGAACAATACGTATTCTAAAAATCATGACAAAGAATTGAAGGTGGCTTCCTGGAGGGAAGAATGAAATCGTGGGTCCCACCACAAGACGCTGTCACCTTGCTCCCCCTTTCCTTTCCCATTTAAGCATTTTTGTTTTATTTTTTATAGAGATGAGGTCTCACTATGTTTCCTAAGCTGGTCTTGAACTCCTGGCCTCACGTGATCCTCCTGCCCGAGTAGCTGGGACCACAGGCACGCACCATACCTCGCTAACTTTTGCATTTTTTTGCAGAGACGAGTCTCACCACATTGTCCAGGCTGGTCTCGAACTCCTGAGCTCCAGCAATCCCCCCACCTCAGCCTCCCAAAGCGATGTGATTGAAGGTGTGAGTCACCATATCTGGTCTCTTTTCTTTTCTTTCCCTCCCTCCTCCCTTCCTCTCTCTCTCTCTCTTTCTTTTTCTCACTCTCTCTCTCTTTCCCTCCCTCCCTCCCTCCCTTCCTTGTAATAGACTTTAGTCTTTAGAGTAGTTTTGGCGTTATGGAAAGAGTGACCAGAAAGTGTGGAGTTCCCACATATGCCCCTTCTGCCTCCCCAGTTGCTCCTAGCATCCCGCCTCAGAGTGGAGCGTTTGTCACAGTCCTGCCAAAGCTGCTGTCATTCACTGGAGTCGCTCACGAATGCGGCGGCACATCCTGTGGTTTGGACAAATGGATAGTGACACGCGTCCCCCATTATGGCATCACACAGGGGAGTGTCACCACCTAAACCCTCTGGGCTCTGCCCGTTCATCCCCCTGCCCTAGCCCTTGGCAACCAAGGCTCTTCCCGCTGTCTCCTGAGTTCTGCCTTTCCCAGGGGTCAGGGTGGGGATCGTGCTGCGTGCATCCTTTCCAGACTGGCTCCTTCCCTCAGCAGCAGGCACTGAGGGCTCCTCTGTGCCTCTCATTGTTTATCTCCCTGCCTGGTGGCTTCTCGTGGGTGACACCCGCTGTGCCTAGGGCCGTCCCGTGGCCCCTGCTGCCTCATGCTCTGGGCTCAGGGTACCCATCTCCTCAGTCACCTGGTGGCTCACTGTGGCCTCTTCCCTGCCTCTACCACCGGTTTTTTTTCTGGGCATAAAATCTATTCCTGATTCCATTTGGAGCTCCCCGTGGTTCAGGGCATGGAGACCAGGCACATGTAAAGATTGCATCTCTAACTGAATCAGGACTCAGCTGCCTTCAGGACTCACGCTTCATCAGCCTCTCCAAGGCCGAGGCAGGAGGGCTGCTCGAGCCCAGGAGTGGGCAACATAGCAAGCCCCTGTCTCTACTAAAACTAAACAAATTAGCAAGCATGGTGGCACACGCCTGTGATCCTAGCTACTTGGGAGGACGAGGTGGAAGGACTGCCTGAGCCCGGGATTTCAAGGCTGCAGTGAGCTATGATTGTGCCACTGCACTCCAGCCTGGGCAACAGAGCAAGACCCCATCTCAAGAAAGAAAAGCAAAACAAAGCCACCTCTTGTTTACAGAGCTTGCAGCTCTGCAGCTGGAGGGCTGTGTGGGCACTTTCTTGGCAATGTGGACCCTGTGGCCATGAATGGCAGCGGTCACCTTCCTGGATGGGGCTGACTTTTCTCTGGCCTGAGCCTCTGACTCCACTCAGCGTGACCTGCAGACAATTGTTTGGGGCCCCATTCTAATTCCCTCCTAGGGATTCTCAGCCATCTTTCTTTTTCCTTGTGGCAAGAGATGGCCAGGACTTTGGAATGGGCAGTGGGTTTGCTGAAGATCACGTCTGTGGGTGCTGGCCTCTGGGGTGGTCTGACCCTTGGGGCAAGCCTCTTTTCTCAGCTATTTCATGACTCTATCCAGATAGGAGCTACTTTAGGAAAAGAGCAACAGCTACAATTCCTGTCCATAGAATGGCATTAGTCGGGTCCCAAGGAATACAACTGATCACACCCTGAGCTCAGGTGAGGTTCTGAATTCATGCTGACATTCCTGCACTGTAGCTAAACCTGCGTCCTGGGGCTTCCCTGCCCTGGGTGCAGCAACAGCTCCCTCCTTAACCCCTTTGGCATTCCCTTTCATCTGCAGGAGGGGCCAGTGATTGACTTTGGGTGCACACTGTCCCTCCACACCACTTTCCTGTCTTCCATGGTTTTTCTTATTCATTTTCTTCCACCTCCCAGGCACTGATCCCCAGTAGTGACCCCGAGGGGAGACCATGCCAGGAAGCACACTGGCTGGGGGGACCCTGAGGCCTCCCGGAGAGAGGCAGCAGCCGGAGGCAGCAGGAGCTGAAAGGAGTTGCCTGTTCTCTACAGTCTGTGCTATGCACCCTCTGCACCCAGGAGGCATCCTCAGAAGTGGGGAGGGAGAAGGAGGAATGGAGGAGTCTTTCAGCATAGTGTGGCCTCCATCTTCCCTCCCCAGGACACCGGGGACCATCCTGAGGGTGGCTTGAGTTAAGGGCTCCTCTGCAGAGGCTGGCAGTCAGACCCACACCCTGAGAGGGGGGCAGGAACATTTGGCCAGGCAGTGGAAGCTGGAAGCTCAGACGGCCATTTATGTGGGGATTTATGACCTTCAGGGTCCTTCTGGAGTGGAGAAGAGCAGCTGCCTCCTCTGTTCAGCCTGGACACCCCTCCTGCCCGTCGGGACACTCCGAGGGTGTTGCTCGTGAGTCCTGGGATGTGTGATGTCCTGTACACGCTGCCCAGCTCGATGTGAGGCAATGCGCTGTCCCGACGCCTCTCGCAGGGTCCATCAATCACCCCCCAGCACAGACTCCGCTTACCCCGCACTTACAGCCGTCACGTCGCTAAATGGCTCTGCCTATTACCGCAGCGCAAATACATGATCCTTTCACTTTGCAGATTCCATGTAATTGTGCGTGGACTGTGTCAGCTTTGGGTTTAATTGGTGTGTAGGCTGCGAGGCATGAATTACAGCATGTGTAATTTATTTATGCAATAAAATTTACCATTAACCGAGAGAGGAAAAATAAAGAGAAAAATAATATGTTTTGTACTATAATTACATAATAAAGTTTGAATTAGGAATATCACTTGGCCCACAAACTTCCTCTGGCCTGAGAAAGATCAGAAAGCAACGTGGTCTCTTCAGTTCCCTCCTGGATTCTCAGGAGGAGCACGTCTGCCTCTAAGTGCAGCAGGACAAGCAGGTTGGTTGTAAACGGAGCGGTGGGAAAGAGTGGGTCCGTTGAGAACCAGTTGCATTGACGGGGACGTGGCCAGGCCAGGTCAGCTGGAGAGAGATGGAGAAAAGTAGGGGACGGGTAAAGAGAAAGTTAATTTTTTTCTTATGTAAAATGAATTGTGAAAAGTGCTCACTGGATAGCCAGGCCACGTACTCATAAAGAAAAAGCAAGAGAAATGCCTGCTGCTGCGCCTGGGTGTTCATTCTCAGGTCTACGGCCACGCCAGAGCTCCCGGTCATCCTCCAGCTGAAATGTTAAGATGCTCCCCATGACCTTTTCACCAGAGCCCCTGGCATGACTCAAAATCTGTGATTCTTTAAAATGATTAACATCCCCGCTACCCCCACACCCAGGCTATGACTCTGTTCTGCTGTGGTGACTCCGCAGGTGAGGCTGGGATGAGCCTGAAGGAACTGCGGGCTCGCCAGCGCCTCCCAGCCTAGGTCTGCGGTCCGTCCTCTGGAGCCCAGCCCTGCCTCCACCTTGGCTCCGGGGCCAGCATCCCTGGGCTGAGCGCAGGGCCAGGGGCAGGCGGGTTCCAGAGGGAGCGTTTCCAAGGCAGGATGAAAACCGAAGTGCCTGTCAGGCAGGGGGCAAGGACAAGAGAAACGCCCCTCTCAGGGCCCGGGAGAGACTGGGGACCAGCTCAGGGACCCCCACCGCTCAGGGCCGCCGCTTCCACGGGGAATGCTGGTCGGAGTGGGCTCTGGACCTTCCCGCATGAGGAGACAACAGGCGCCCGGGCTTTATGAGGCCTCTCTGACTCCGAACCTGCTGGCTCCCGGCACAGGCTGGCGCGGCGTGGGGCGGCCAGAAGAGCCCCATCCCTCTGCTGCCCGCCTGGTTCACTCGGGCCCAGCGGACCCTGACCTGTCCCTGGAGGCCGCTGCAGCCCGCACCCCGCTCCTCACCAGCCCCATGACTGCCGGCCCTCACCGGCCCTCACACCCCGGAGGGCGCACAGGGCCTGGACCTGAAGACGTCCTGACGGTCCCTGAGCAGCCGCGCCCGCGCAACCCGGGGTCCCCGGGAGGTGGCGAGGCTCCGGGCCTTCAGCAGACGCCAGGGCCCTAGACAGCCCTGACCCGAGCTCCAAAGACCCCTGAGCCCAGGCTCCTAGAGAACCACCCCGCGCCGTGCGTCCGCCGTCAGTGACCCCGGAAGGCGGGGACGTCAGGCGAGAGCGACCGCAAGGACTCGCGTGAAGACGCCACCGGGAAACATGGCGGCCGCACTCGGAGGAGGGCTTCGCACGGAAGTTGTGTTTTTCTTCAACTCCTCTGTGTTTTTCAAATCTTCTGCAGCAGTGTCTATAGTGACAATCAGAAAAACAATCTGAAGGAAAGACAGGAACTGCCACGACCCCGGGGCTGCATTGATTGCTGGACATTTGTCACGGTCTGAGCCGTGTGGCCCCGCCCCGCTCAGCCACTGCCTTCAGAGCCGGCAGGGCTAGGAAGGGAGGCGGGGCAGGGTTTGAGGCCTGTTTCTCTCCGACAGAAGGAGTAATGGGGCCGTCATGGAGGCAAGGGCAAAGGACAATGTGACGGTTGCAGGGTGACCCGAGGCCAGCTGTCCTTTGCAGAGCAGATGAGCTGTCAGTGAGGGGTGAAGTGTGGAATGGGACTTGCTGACGAGGGCCCACTCCTGCCTGAGCCAAGACGGGCGTGGGGCCCAGGGCGGGTGTGGCTGGAGGGGGGTTCCCAGGTGGACCGGCAGGGGGGCTCTGGGAGCAGCACCCGGGATGGGAGGCGGTTGCATCTGCCTGCTCTACCCAGGCCTGGGGCCTGTTCCCACCAGGACGTGCCCCAGAAGAGGCTCCCGCTCTGTGGGAAAATCATTCTGCTCCTCTTTCCCGTTCAGCCCTGAGCCAGAGCCCGCACTGCGGTTTCCTGAGTTGGGAGCTGTGGTTGTGAGGATCCCTTAGTCTCTATTGTTCCGGGATCTCCTTGACCTCAGTAAAAGCCACCATAAATCCCCCAACCTCCTGAGAGCCTCCACTTGGCTCTGGTGGGGCAGTGTCCTGGAAGAGAGGTTTGGGGCTGTTGCTCCTGGCTGAGGGTCTTCCAGAACGACCCTACTCAATGTCCAGGAATCATAGGAGCCCAGTGTCTTGGCCTCATCAGGCTGTCACCCCCTCAACCCTGTGGCCCTGCAGTTCTTGAAGCTCAGGTCTCAGTCCTTGGTGATGACTGAATAACCCCGGCCTCTGCTTACTTCTTCAGGAAGCTGGAGCCTTACCCTGTTAGCAACGTCTTCCCAGCATCCCTGGGAGAGAAGCAGCTTGCCAGCCCTCTGGGCTTGGTTTTAAACCTGCAACTGGAGCGTGACCCAGAGGTGTGTGTGCCTGGGCCCTGCCCAGTGAGCAAGAGCCTGGCTCTGAGCATCCTGCCTGAACATCCCCAGTCCCTGGTGAGGCGACACCACTTAACAAAACACCTTGGGAGCTGAATTTGGCAACGGGATGGCACGAAGGCCCAGCTTTCCCATCTAATGAGACGGCTTCAACTGAACTCACAATGCCGTAAACCTTCCAGAGACTGAAGCAACGTGCACCCAGAAATTGTTTGGATCATTCTCTGCCTAGACTAATTTAGAGGGAAGATTCTCAGCGAATCCATCCCCAACCCTTGATTGTTTCCTGCAAGGACGTTAGGTCCCACTGTGCTTCAAAATGTTTGGAACAGGAACTGATTCGTTTGTTCCTAACATGACACGTGGAGGAGGCAGGGTTGCTTTGGACGCCACGCCACCTCGCAGCTGTGACAGCTAATGACGCCTGCACTCCCCACTGTGGTCCCTGCCTCATCCTCTGTGCTGTTGTCTTGTGTGTTCCATTTATATGAATGGCAACAAAAGTAGAAACCAGAAAAGAAAAATGGGCTTCAGTGAGGCTGTCTTTTTTTTTTTTTTTTCTCCTTTAACCCAGGAAATTCAGATCAATAAAAGTGTAATAGAAAGATGAGAAGAAAGAACATGCCGAAGTAGTGTGTTTAAATCGCCCCAGCGCCAAGACCGCACATCCTGGGAAGTACAGGTGTCCTTTTCACGGCCTCACAAGGAAAGCAGGTGACTTCTCCACAGAGACTCTTGGTGGGGCTCCTCGATTTGGGGTCGTCTGCTTTTGCAGCCTGGGCACGCGGGGGTGAGAGCACAGCCGGGCAAGCCGTTTTGCTACAGTGCCCCGGGCATCTTCTGGGTGTGAGGAGGCAACTCCACGTGGGAGGTGCCGGTGGGTCCCAGTCCCAGGCTCGTGCCACTTTTCTGAGCCCTCTGGGCCGGCCTCATGCCTTCCGGGCCTGCTGAGCTCCGTGCCCTACCTGCCACCCCCAGAGGACAGGCTGCCGCTGTGCTCATGGGGCCTCACTGCAGGGTGGGCTCACCAGGGGCAGCTTCTGCGGTGTGGTCACCTGGTGGCCTGTGATGGGCAGTCAGTCTTGACCAGGGGCTAGTAGGAAGCCAGGGTTAGTTTTCCCACAGGGACCAGTCTTTCTGCAGAGGACAGCATCGATTGGCTCCTCAGTCCTGAAGGTCTGCATGGCCATCCTTTTTCAGGTCCTCTCCAGAGGCTCTGCTAGCTGGTCTTTCTTCGCCACAAACGTTTGGGGTTTCTGGGCCTGCAGCTGCCCTGCCGTGAGCCTGCATCGAGCCTCATCCTGTGTGTGAGGGGGTCACTAAGCTAGGAGCTTGTGGCTTCTCAAGGGGGTGCAGAAGTGGTGGCATCAAACCCAGCCGGTGCTGTTCCCACTGCACCTCCATCTGCGTGGTGCTGTGATGCCTGTCCCTGAGGTCATGGGATGAAGTGTCTGCTGCCTTGGGTTTAGGGCAGCCGCCCTCTGCAAGAACATCACAGGAAATGTGCAAACAGGATCCCAGAATGGAACCATCGACATGTTCGAGGGAGCGGCCTGTTTTCATGCAATCCCAGGACAGATCTTGTTGCAAAACGAAAAATCTTTCCACAAAATGACCAAGCGCTCCCTAACAGGCGCCATCTACGAGCCTCACATTTGGACTGGTTGGTTTGTTGATGTCAGGCTTCCTTGGCCTTGGCACGACTGCCTGTGGGCCCATTCACTTTGCTGCCAGCCTGTCCTAGGCACCATGGGACACCGAGCAGCAGCCTGCCCCCACCCTGCAAGGCCAGCAGCACTGGTCCAGGGTGGTGATGACCTCAAATGTCTGTAGATGTCACGAGTGTCCCCTATTGGGGGCAGACTCCCCCCAGTTGAGAAGCACTGACTTAAAAAGTGACTTTTCATTCTTGATCTGGCAGAAAGCCTTGGGTAGCAGCCAGGGGAATCCACGCCTCCCTCCACGGGGCCTCTTGAAATCCACGCAGCAACACCAGGCTCCATCTGGGGCAAGGCACGGCAGTGAATGCTTCCAGAAGCTTCCGCTGGAGTTGGGGGCGGAGGGAGATGAAGGCCCCTGTAGTCAGCACGTGACTTCTCATGGGACAGGCAGCATCCAGGGGTAGGGGTTCTGCAGAGGGGACCATGGCTGAGTTGTACTGAGCCCCTTGGAAGGGGAACTGCCGAAGCCTGCCATGGTCCCCTTAGCCCTGCAGTAGGGCAAGCTCATCCTCTGTGATCAAGCTCAAAGCATCCCTAGTTGGCCATAACATCTCACTGAGTATCTCTGACCCGGAATGTTTTCTGTAACTCTTCAGAGTTGCATGACTGTTGATGTCAGCAGCATTTCCTGAGGCCCGTGAGCTTTAAAGCACCCACGTGCAGTTTTATTTCTGTTGACTTGTCCTCAGTTTACCCATTTTATGCTCCAGGAGGGATCCTTAGTTCCAGTATGCCAGGATTAGGGGGGCTGTTCCCCCAGCTCCTCCCACAGGCTCAGCCCCAAGTCCAGGGTGCTCACCCACATTCTACCATCAGCTGTGACACCCGGGCCCGAAAGTGGCTTCTTGTGCGTGGATGTCCCCTGCAGGGACTGGCCAACAGGATGATGCTGCTTATGAGCAGAACTCGCTTTCTGTGCTAAAGAAATACCACGTTGCTCAAGCTCTCCCAGCAAACTGCTCCTAAGCACAGAAGAAAGTGGGCTTAGAATATTCATTCATCACCTTCCTAGTGGGGGCTACTGAGAGCCCCACATGTTCTGGCACTGGGGCTGCATCAGTCAACAAAACCAAGTCCTTTTCCCCGGAACTCCTGTCCTGGCTCAGGAGGTCACCGCCTAAGTGGTCACCACCCATCCTGAATCTGCTGTGTTTAGAAGGCCATGGGCTGGAGGACCCAGGAGTGGATGCTTTTGTCCCAACGATGGCTATCACCCAGAATCCCATGGGGCCACCACCCGCCGGCAGCTAAGAGAGACCTGGTGGAGAATCACAACCTTCCCTACCTTCCAGCAGCTCAGAGGTGGCTCTGCTGGGGGGAGAATCACAATTTTCCACCTGTAAGTAGTTGAATGTTCCACGTGACACACTGGGCAGAGTTGCCAGTGTTTCCCAGACATCAACGTGCTTTCTAAACAGAGGCCACAATGTTGTGGCCAATTTAAGCACAGCTCTGAGCCCAGCCAGGTCAGAGCCCCATGAAGTGGAAACGTCAGATATCAGTAAGTTACACCCGGTTTGGAAATTCAGCTGAGACCAGGCTTTTAACAGGCAGGTACACCTGTCTTCCAGCCTCAGGGAGAGGCCTCCTGATGTCCATTTAGCACGTGGCAAAGGCTCTTCCAGGGCAGCGTACAAGCTTTGAGGCCGGCGTTTCCCACCATGGCGCCTGTCTGCACAGTCCTCCAGGATGGCGCCGTGACTGCATTCCTGTCTGGTGGGAAGAGGTGGTTCTGACCCTCCCTGGCCTTTCCTACCGTCACGGCCCCCACTCTGCAAGTCAAGAGACCAGCACAAGGGTCTGCCCATTGCTGGTCACTCACATGAAGCCCACATTCTGCATCTGAGGGAACCACCCAGCCAAGCACAGGCCACTGTGAGGAGGGTGGAACCCAGACTCGGTTCTCCGTCTGGCCCCCAAGAGTTCCTGCCTGTGGGCCTCCAGGAGTCAGCATTGATTCAAAGCCACTGTCTAGAAATTGCCAGAAGACCCGTGGAATGTGTCTTCCCACAGTGCAGTGCCTTGGAAAATGGCCCCTGCAGGGTCCCTTGGGGAAGGGACAGATCCCTGGTGGTGTGGCCACGTCTTCACTCAAGGGAGCCCAGAACCCCGTTCCTGCGAGGGCCCTTGGGGCTCTGACCTGTCTTAAGTCTGGCCAGGGGTTAAGAGGCCGTGATTCAGGTCAAACCTCAATTTATCAGGATTGGCAGTTGTTTTTTCTTTCCTTTTCATTATACAAATCAAGTAAGATTTGAGTTGGCTGTTGCTGTGGTTTGAATGTCTCCTCCAAAACTGTTGAAATGACCCCCAGTGTGGCCGTGTTGAAAGGTGGGGAGCCTTGAAGAGATGATTGGATCCTGAGGGCTCTGCTCTTGGGAATGGATTAACCCGTTCATGGATTCAGGGATTAATGGGTTGCCATGGGAGGGGACTGGTGACTCGATAAGAAGAGGAAGGGAGACCTGAGCTGGCACGTTAGCAGGGTCGGCCCCCTTGCCATGTAATGACCTGAGCTGCCTCAGGTACCCGCAGAGAGAATCCCCACCAGCACGATGGCTCTTACCAGCTGTGCCCCCTCAACCTTGGACTTCTCAGCCTCCATAAGTATAAGAAGTAAATTCTTTTTCTTATAAATTACCTGGTTTTGTTAGCAGTGGTGGTTATCCGTATGGGTCTGCAGCAACCTCAATTCTTGGCTCCTTAGAAAAAAGAATTCAACTGAGAGGCAGAAGGCAGGAGAGACCGAGGTGAGTTTTAGACAGGAGTGGACATTTATTAAAAATCTCTAGAGAAGGAATGCGAGGAAGGAAAGTCCACTTGGGAGAAGGTCAAGTGGGTGACCCGAGAGACCAAGTCTGTGGTTTGGCTTCTTGACTCGGGGTTATGCGTCAGCACGCTCCCGGGGTCACCTCTCCCCACTCCTGAGATCTTATCAGGAAGCTGCTCATCACCAGCTTCAGATATTTTCTCTCTATTAGCAGCCTGCCTTTCCCTGGCACCGGCTGTGGTCAGTTATTACTTTAGAGAGACAGTGTGACAACCGCCTGACCACTACCTGACGGTCGCTGACACTCCTGGGGTGAGCGGACCCTGTCCTGCCCTGCTCACACCACACTGGCTGCCCACTGTATCAGGCTCAGGTATTCTGTTACAAGCAAAAGAGAACAGACGATCACAGTTCTCTCCTTGAGTCCCAGGAACGCTGTGATTCACGGGTTGTCATCAGAGATCTCTGTGGGCCAAGCCATGGCCATGTTTGGACAGTCCTGCTGCCCACTGTGTAACCACAGCCACCTCATCTACGACTTGCCCCTGGGCCCCTGCCCTTCTGGGATTTCGTTTTCCCCTTTGAATCTGGGGGCTCTGAGATAATGGCAGCATCTCTCACGGTGGCAGCGGCCTCAGATCACAGTTGTGGTGGAGTCTGACAGTGGAGGCTCTCTTCTCATCCATGCATTCCTCAGTGCCGTGGGGAGGGGGGTCCTCTGGGCTCTAGAGGAAAAGTGACGCAGTGGGTGAGAAGGTCATGCACAAGAACCCACCCACGGCGACAGCTCCCTCTCATGAGCTCTGTTTTCCTTTCCTGTTAGCATTGGGCTGCATTTTATGATAGCAACCATCAAGTCTGTTTCAAAACTGTTAGAGCCACTGGCGGTCGCTCAGACCAACACAGTGAGATCAGCAGACATAGTCAGGGCACCGGTGCCCGAACGTGCCACGTCTTCCACCCTGGTCCATCCCCCTTACGAGCCATTGCCGCGTATATTCCCTGTGTTTCTGTCGACAAAAACTGGCAACGTCTTGCAGTTCTTTTTGTGTGCATGGTGCCTCCTCCTGGCTCTGACCCTGGGACTTAGGAATGGTTCTAGGTGATAGGAGGTGACAGCAGACTCGAGTCTTTCAGGCCAGGAGTGCGTGGTTGGGGCAAGGGCAGGAAGCAGTACGCTGAGTGACTGGGGAATTCGGGGTCTCAGCTTCTCAGATTCTGCCCACCTGCCTCTCCCCACCCCTGTCACTTCTACCTGGAGAACCTGCAGGACTGTGAATCCCACACGACTGACTCATCCTGTTGTGCTGGTTCCCAGAAATTGCAGACCTGTGGATCCTGGAGATAAGGGCTTCCTTCAGGCCAGCACAGAAAGTCGGGAGCCGGCGTTCAGAGTCCCAGGGCGATCCAGTCCCTGCACCCTGCAATTTTATGACCCTGGTGCAAGCTGCAGCCACGGGTCCTGAGAGCCGCGCCATGTGTAAACATGCGCCAGACTCCAGATGACCGCAGTGATAACCACATGACTCCTCTGGGACCACGTGTGAGTGCCCCTTCTCCACAGGTCACAGGACCACCTATCAGATCAGGAGATCACCCGAGACTCCTGTCCTAGAGGCGCTGCCCTCCTAAAAGCACACCTGGTACTCGGATCATGTTCCATCAGAAAAACAGAGCCATTGCGATTATGATTATGGGAGTATAGGGTTTACATGTGGGAGTTGCTGGGGAGGGCATTTCAGGATGGCCTTGACCAAAGGGCTGGGGAAATGGTGCAGGCAATGCCAACCGGAAGCCCCAGAAGAGGAGAGGAAAGCCATGGACCAGGGGACCCTCGCCCACCCCGAGATCTGGGTGGGCCGGGTGTCCTGGGTGTCCCAAGCCTGCTGTCTGCCTCCTTCTGGAAATTCAGGCTGCCTTTCACCTGGGCCTCCCCCTCCTCCCTGGAGCTCCCCTCAGGGACACTGGTGGGAAAGATGAGAATGAACACATCCAGTCCAGCTCTGAGCCAGGGCAGGTGCGATAGATATAGGCTGGGTGTCCCGTCTCCCTTGGTTCTCATCTCCCCGGGTTCTAATCTCCATTGAAGTGTTTTACACAGTAAACCCCTCAAAGCCAACTGAAGCACTCGACGGTGGTTCTGATTAAACATCGTTCTAACAAAGGAAATATTATCCTAAAAGCCCTAATACTACAGATGGGCCCTGTTTCTCTGGGTGCTGCCCCGTGTGCTTGGAGAGGGGTTTGGTGACTCAGCCGTGCCCCAGGGTGGGGCTTGCCGGCCTGCAGGCCCCGCCCCCTTCCTGTAAGTGCCCGTCTAGCTGAACATCAAGATCCCCGGAGGGTCATATGTGATGCTGTAACTGCTGGTGTCACTTTACAGTGAAGACATTCATTATGTCCCTTTTCAGAGCATATTTGATGCGGAGGAGGCCGCTGGAGGCCCGAGAGGAGCGAGGAGAAAGTGCAGGTCCCTGAGCAGCCCCTGGGCCCTGTGCCAGCCCCTGGGCGCCACACCACGCAGCTGTGGGCAGGTCAGCGAGGCTGAGTTGAAAGGAACAGGAGGGGCCTCTCCAGGCTCCGGGGCTGGGGCCCTTGGAGCTCAGCAGTTTCTGGTTTGATGGGGCAGGGATCAATCCCACAGAGGTAGAAAATGTAATACAGAATATTGAATCGCGGTGAACAAGTCTAAACGACTTTAAAATGACCTTCTAGGAAGACCTGTGATATGATTTCTCCCTGCTTTCCGTGTATTCCGTACCTACATTTAAATGACACGATGCTTTTATTTTAAGTACCTGTGTGTTTGTATCTCACACCATCCCGCACAGATGTCATCCCATAATCTCCCAATTTATTGGCCAAGCAGGACCCCTCCTTCCCCCGCAGGACAGGGTCTGGGTGGGCAGGGGCTGGTCTGACGCACAGCACTTGTCAAACGATGGATAAGGATGCAGTGAAGAAACACAGACACACCCTCACTCTCTGGAAGTTTCTGTGACTGAGGTTTTGGGACTAACATCAATTTTAAATACAAGGACAGCGGTTTTAAGGACTCAGTGGTGGTGAGGACTTATTGGAAACAAGAAAACGTTTGCCTGCTTTACAGATGTTTATGCTTTCTAAAATAGGTCTGTTTTTAAAAAAGGCATTTAAAAAGGGAAATGCTACATTCAGTGAGGGAAGAAAGTGGTAAATGTCAAGGATAATTATTTTGTGCTTGAAAGCAGAAGAAAGTGAATGATCCCTGATTTCCTGAAGCATTAAAACTAAAACAGAGCAGCCCCCTGCTCTGTGTAGGTGTGGAGAGAAGGGCATGTGGGGAGAGGGTGTGTGAGGAGAGGGGGTGTAGGGAGAGGGTGTGTAGTGTGGAGAGGGTGTGTGGGGTGCCCTCTCCTCTAGATCAGTCCTAGTGTGTCCGATGTTTCCTTCCACATGCTCCCCACACAGGTGGCTAATCTGGAATCCTGGTCAGCCAAGTCTGCAGCCCTGCAGCCCACTGCGACGTCTGCTGAGCAGCAGAGACAGGTGAAGAGTTGTTCTGATAATCCCCTAATCGGCTGCAGCTGTAGGTGAAGGCGCAGTTTAGGATAGAAATGAAGATAAGGCCGGGCGCGGTGGCTCAAGCCTGTAATCCCAGCACTTTGGGAGGCCAAGACGGGCGGATCACGAGTTCAGGAGATCGAGACCATCCTGGCTAACACAGTGAAACCCCGTCTCTACTAAAAAATACAAAAAAGTAGCTGGGCGAGGTGGCGGGCGCCTGTAGTCCCAGCTACCCGGGAGGCTGAGGCAGGAGAATGGCGTAAACCCGGGAGGCGGAGCTTGCAGTGAGCTGAGATCCGGCCACTGCACTCCAGCCTGGGTGACAGAGCAAAACTCCGTCTCAAAAAAAAAAAAAAAGAAATCAAGATAAGAGCAACAAACCCAGGCTCCTGCGAGAAGCCAGCGGGTGTCCACCTTGAGGGCGGAGGAAGGCCTGCGCTGCCTGGACGACGACCGGCTGTAGCAAATTCACCCCAGGGCTGGGGGTCCACGTCCAGCAAGAACGCAGGACTTGCCAGGGTACGCTGCTCACACAGGCCCTGTTGTCCCCGCCATGAGGATGCTCAGCTCTGCATGGTCTGACTGTGGGCCCTCAGGTGTCCTTGTCCAGGGCTCAGCCTCCCCAGCCTCTGCAGCGGGGGCATTCTAAGCAAGTGTCTTGTTTAAAAAACAAAGGTAGTAGAAAGTGGAGTGTGAGGGGTTAACACACTGGCTCCTCCTTTACTCTGGGGGATCCCTGGCAGCTCCTCTGTTGAAGGACGCAAGGGGCATCCCTGCTGCTCCCGCAGGGAGGTTTCCAGGGCCCCATGTGACCGTGTCCATGTCCACCCCTCTCACCCCTGAGCCCCTCCCCACTGCACTTGTGAGTGGAGCAGCCCGGGAGACCATATGTGGGGTTTTCCAACCACAAACCATGGGGGCTCTGGAGTCTGATGTGCCCCTCAGCATGGCCACATGTGCCTTTTTCTTCACTCCTGACCATCAGCTGTCACCAAGAAGTCAGCCACCCCCGCAGAAGGACAATGAGTGCCCAAAGCAGGAAGGAAGGGCTTTGTCGGGGGAGCTTGGTGTAGGCGTCTGCCTCGTCAGGGCCTCAGCTCTTTCCTGGTGACTCCTGTGGGCCGATGTGCCCGTCACGGGGCACAGAATGGGACCCCTGCCATTCCCGTCCTCCCTGCAAACCACAGCCAATGTCCAGGCCCCGCCTTTCACTTGAAACTCAGTCCTTGTTCTGGCCGGGGGAATCTGGTGCATCCTGCTGTGTCCAAGGCCCTTGCTATGGTCCCTGGAGTGGTCTCAGGGGCTGTACCGCACCGCAGGGACCTCGGATGTCCCCCATGTCTCACTGAGCAGACAACCTATTTTCAGTATGCAAGTGACAAGCAGGAAGCAGCATCACCCCTAAACCTTGAATTTCTTGCCAAGCAGGAAGTGGTATCACCCCTAAACCTTGAAGTTCTCCCGTCCTGGGCATCCTAACTGCCTCCTTCAGGGTCACAAAGATAGGGAAAGACCCGGAGACTCCAACGTATCCTCCAGGACCTGCAGATGGGCAGAGGCAGAGGCAAGTCCAGCACCCATACTATGCACTGGAGACCCAGAGATCAGGCCAGGTGCCTGCATCTGTGCCGGCCATGCCACTGCAGCAGTGTTGTCCCCAGACACCTGGAACCGTCCGTGTGCACAGCCCGTGGCTGCCCTGGCGGAGGTGTCCCATGCACCCCCTTGTCTGATGTCAGTTACGCTCCTGCCCCAGGCCAGCGCTGTTGCAAAGCTGGAGTTTGTGTTCAGGCTGATTATCTTGAATCTGGCCTTATGTCCCATGAAGAGAGTCTCTATTACCTGATTCATTAATAAAGGGCCCATTTATGGCTCCCTGGTGGATGGGACGCACTTGTGCCTGGGATCAGCCCTGTCCACTGTGGGTGAGGGAGGGCCCTGTGTGCTATGAACACAGGGGCCTGGGCAGGAGCAGGGGGCAGGAAAGCAGGGGAGCCCCGGGAGCACAGCTAGACACAGAGAGCCCTCACCTGCCCCCTGGGAGCCTGCAGGCTGCATTGAGTTCCTAGGCTCTGAGGCTGGGAGTGCAGTGGCGGGGCCCTAGAGGAGGCTGAGCTGGCTGGCGTCATTCCCTCTCCTGGACTGTCTGAAACAGGAGGGCGGTGCATGTGAGCACCTGGGGGCTTCATTCCGGAGAGCAGCAGCCTCTGGGGAAGAGCAAGCTCGGGCCCCAGCACCGGGGGGCCCAGAATGGCTGAGCTCCCGGGCACTGGTCCAGGGCTGCCTGCTGACACCTGGTCCCACATGGGGCGGGGCAACTCCTCCATCCTTCCCCCGCAAAAATGAAATAGGCCCCAGGGTCCTCTGTAGGTGCAGGCCTCTGATGGTTCCTTCCAGCCCACTCTGAGCCTGCAGGAGGCTGTGCAAACAGCTGTGCATGTGTGTGGGTGCATGCACGTGTGTGTTTGCATGCACATGTGAGTGTGTGTCCCTGCCTCAGTGCCTGCATGTATTCCCACACATGTGCCTGTGCGCTGCATGTGTTAGTGAGTATGTGCGTGAGAAAATGGGAGAGGGACACATGGAAACAAAGGGAGAGAGAAGGAGGAGTGTGTGAGTGTGAGTGCATGCATGTGAGTGTGTGTGTGAGTGTATGTATGAGTGTGAGTGCATGCAAGCCTGTGTGTGAGTGCATGCCTGTGTGAGTGCATGTGTGCCTGTGACTGTGTGAGTGCATGAGTGCCTGTGAGTGTGAAAGTGCATGTCTTCCTATGAGTGTGAGTGCATGCCAGCCTGTGAGTGTGTGAATGTGAGTGCATGTGTACCTGTGTCAGTGTGTGTGAATGTGAGTGCATGCATGCCTGTGAGTGTATGTGTGCCTGTATGTGAGTGCATGCATGCCTGTAAATGTGTGAGTGTGAGTGCATGCGTGCCTGTGTATGTGAGTGCATGCATGCCTGTGAGTGTGAGTGCATGTGTGCGTGTGAGTGCATGCATGTCTCTGAGTGTGTGTGTGCACATGTGCCTGTAAGTGTGAGTGCATGCATGCCTGTGAATGTGTGAGTGCATGTGTGCCTGTGAGTGTGAGTGCCTGCATGCCTGTGTCAGTGTGAGTGCATGTGGGCCTGAATGTGCCTGCATGCCTGTGAGTGTGTGTGTGAGTGTGGGTGTGTGCATGCCTGTGAGTGCGAGTGCATGTGTGCCTGTGAGTGTGAATGCATGTGTGCCTGTGAGTGCATGTGTGCCTGTGAGTGTGTGTGTGCCTGTGAGTGCATGTGTGCCTGTGTGTGAGTGCATGTGAGTGTGAGTGCATGCGTGCCTGTGTGAGTGTGAGTGTGTGTGTGCATCTGTTCAAGGGAGTGTGCACATACAGACAGTGAGAAAAGGCATCCTCTGCAACTCGAGCCTCCCTGGTGGCCAAAGGGGCTGGGGCTGCTGCCTTGTCTAGCTCTTTCCTGCCCACTCCTCTGTGCCTCTCCCCGTCCTGCCATCTGCCCTGGGGGACAGCAACTGCGCCTGGGGACCTTGATAACTAAGGAGAACTTTGCCCTTCCCGGCGCCTTCAGATGCAGAATCTCACCTCACTCCCATGCCTACTCCCTTCAACTGGGCCACCCTAAGAGCAGCACAGAGCCTACAGGGGCCCCTGGCCCGTCACCTGTGGTGTGGTCAGGAGGCCCGAGACACACCTGGCTCCATGCTGGTGCCCTGTGTCTCCTCTGACCACACACCGATCTGGTGCTCAGGAAGGCAGGGCACGCACTGCCGAAGCCACAGGAGTGCAAGACCTGCCCAAGGGCACCCGCATGCCAACACACATAGTGGTCTCTGTTTCGTTGTGACCACGGACACCCCCACATTTATTAGCTTAGCTCTGAGGCTTCCTGACACAAAAACATAACAGGTTTCTCCTTGCCACATCCAGTTAGGTGTCTAAGGGGTGTTAAATATCACAGGATCACGAAGTCAGGAGATCAAAACCATCCTGGCTAACACGGTGAAACCCTGTCTCTACTAAAAAATACAAAAAACTAGCCGGGCGAGGTGGCGGGCACCTATAGTTCCAGCTACTCGGGAGGCTGAGGCAGGAGAATGGCCTAAACCCGGGAGGCGGAGCTTGCAGTGAGCTGAGATCTGGCCACTGCACTCCAGCCTGGGCGACAGAGAGAGACGGAGTCTCTCTCTGTCG
>NC_045437.1:1555921-1604761 GCF_002776525.5 Piliocolobus tephrosceles
GTCTCAAAAAAAAAAAAAAAAAAAAAAAAATCACAAGAAAGCAACCTTTCTTCTGTTTTTTTGCTCCTTCTAACTTCATGCAAGTGGATTATTGGATATTTTCTTTCAACCTCTCGCTACCCCATGCCAGGGGAACCTCACCCGTTTGAGCCAGCCACCTCTGCCTGCTGCAGCAGCCCTGATCGGAGGCCTGGGAACCTCACTCCAGGGGCTGTATCCAAGTGCTTCCTCCTGGAGACCTGAGCTGGCCCAGGCCCCCTTCCGAGTCTGCCCGTTCCTCAGATGCCTTTCCTTCGCTCTGGGGTCTCCTTAAGGCTCCCTCCAGCTCTGTCACTGGATGGCAATTGTCTACACTGCAGACTGTTCCACAGGCAAGCAAGTCGATGCTAACCCCACCTACAGAATCTCCCCAACTCCAGCCCACATGACTTCCTCGGGGCCCCTGTCTCCCCTCATCCCTGTGTTCCAGTTAAAGTAAGCCTTGTCCTTCCCAGTGGCCCCTGCTCTGGGATCCGCCCACACCCCAACCTTGGATGACCTCCCTCCTCTTGCTCTGTTGGTGGAAATCTTACCTGACCACCAAGACTCAAGCCTGGGGCCATCTGCAGTGCCGCCCTGCTCACCACAGCCTGGGGCATGGTTTCAGCAAGGACTAGTGGGGGTGGGTGGGGATGACACAAAGGCAGGGCCTGTGTGGTGTGCTTGACTGGCTCCGGTTTCCTGGAAATGCTTCCAGAATCCCACAGGGACGTTCTGGTGCTCCTGCCAGCCTGGAGGTCGTGTCCTCAGCACACCCTGCCCTGCTGCCTGCTGGGCCAGGGGCAGGGACAGCTCAGCCTTGCTCAGGGGCTGGACCAGCACCTGCAGGCCCTGGGTGGAGAAGGAAGGACATGGTCCAGTGGAAATGGGGCCTCGCACACACGCAGATGCACACATAGGGTTCATCTGCTGTATCCTTCGCCGGCCTGAGGATGCTATACATGTTATGAACATGCCTCTTAAAATCATGCAACACGCTGAAAAACAAGGACTTAAAATGAGCTCAGCTGATGTCCTTGCCAGGACACCACTCCTCTTTGGAAGGTCCCACCTCTCCATCTATCATTGTCATTAATGATTTCTCCATGAGCTGACGGTCTGTGGTCTTGTGGCCAATGCTTCTGAGTCCAGGTCTGCGCCAGAGCAGTTAGTGGAAATCCGACGGGGGCCTTGAAATGACCACGTCACTGTCGCAAAGACAGAAGGAGCAAGGGGTGCTCTGAGCTGCCTGAGCGTCTCACCTGGGGAGAGTTCAGACAGAACTTAGAAAACCCCTCATTCTTCCATTCAATTATTTGGGCATTTGGTGCCTTCCTACACTTTGGAGGGTTCAGTTCAAATCATGAAGGCTTTTAGGGAGAGGCAGCTGCCTCCAGAGCCCACTCTTGGTTTTTTGATGTTGTTGGAAGGAGCAGTGGCTCTCAGAGACTCCACCTTCTTAAAGCCCAGAGCGGGTCTGGCCGATGCCCAGGAATCTCTGGGGAAAGTCCACTTCCTTTCTTCCCTAGCAGGAAACTGGAGCGAAAGCTCCTGCTCAGGGCTGGGCCAATGGGCAGAGTACGGGCTCGGCGGGCGAGCTCCGGGGCCTGCTCCCCTGTCTGCTCTGGGTCCTGCAGGATCCCACCTCCAGAATCCTCTTGGGAAAAGACATTTTGCTCCCAAGTATTTCTTCATAAAGCTGAGGCCCTGCCTCTTGGAAGACGGTGCCCCTGCCACCTACCACTAGGTCTCTCCTCCCCTTAGCCTCCCCTTCTCCCCTGGCCTCTCCCCATTTGTCCCCTCTCCCCCTCAAATTGCCCTCCCCTCCCCCACTTCTCCTGCCCTCTGCCCCACTGTTCAAGGTCCCTTCCAGCTGGGACTTCTTCAGGGGTAAATTAAAGGGTGTGGTGGTTTCCTCTCTGGGCCTGGCTGCCCTTCACAGCATGACCCTGGGTAAAGCGCTTTCTGGTTCCCTCCGTTTAGTGGCTCCAATGGGAAAAAATTCCCAGGTGGGCATCACCTCCGTGGAGGTGACAGTGGGAAAGGGATGTGACTGCTCCCAGAGCAAGGGTTTCCCTAGAGGGACCCCAAAAACCTGGCAAGAAGGTGACAAGGGTAAGGAGGTGGTGGGGAGCCCCTGCCTCAATCACACCAAGTGGAGGGGTTCAGGGCAGCTCCCAGATTCTCTGTTGTTAACTGTTTCCCCCGCCCCACCCCCACTTCACCCTCACCCGTCTGCTCTGTCCCCATGCTCGAGGCCTGGGAGCAAGGCCTGGACCCAGTGAGAGACCACTGTGGGGGTGCCTAGGTAATGGAGAAACTGCGGGCCAGTGAGATGTCCGTGGCGTGGGGGGTGGGGCTCAATTTCCCTTAATCTGCCATTCCTCTGATGGGGCAGGTTGCCCATCTACCAGGAAACCTGCAGGGTCCTTGCACGGGGAAGGGATGGAGCAGGGGGGACCTGGCTACTTCTCTGCCTTCTGCTATTCCCTTTATGGGGGGTGGGGGGAGAGACAGAGAGGGAGGAAGAGAGACAGACAGATTATTCTAGACAGAGAGTAAGGGAGAAGGGGAGAAAGAGGGGAGGGAGAGGGGGAGCAGAGTGGAGTTGGGGGGAGACGGTGAGGGACTGAGAGAGGGAGACCGGGATGGGGAGAGAGCGGCAGGCCGGGCTGTCTCTTCCGCAGCAGGCGTGCCCAGGGAAACGCAGGTGGCGTACATCGCATGCATAATCTCAGGAGACGGCCACTTTAAATCTTAATTGGTTGCCTTTTAAATATCATTTAAGGGCTGGCTTCCCTGCCTCTCTCTGTAGTTAAGAAGGTGTCCTGTCAAACTCTGTTACCTTGCTGGATGTCTCTCCCTTAAGTTAAAAAAAAAAAAAAAGGAAAAGGAAAAAGAAAAAAAAAAAATGGAATCATCAGCCGCGGTTTGAGAGGTCGATAAAGCTTTTAGATTTGGAGACGTTTTCCGGGAGCCCATTTCCTGCGGCTAAGAGTTGTTAATGGAGCTTAAGGAATTATCTTAGGCCGGGCGGCAGGGAGAGCCGTATATTTCCCGCGCCTGTTCCCTTGTCGAGCCTGAATATGCTGCTGTCAGACTCGCTTAATGAAAAGTAACGCACCGCTGATTACAGTTTTATTTGGGCTCTATGTAAAGAGCGCCGTTAATTTAGCATCCCCTCCTTGGTGTGTTTGAATTCGCCACGCCTGAATAACTGAGCGCGCCGGCCCTGCCGGCCTCCCGGCGCCTTCCCAGCCCTTCTCTGACAATCTCCCTGGGAGCGCAGTCGCCCGCCCCGACCCTTCCCTGTCACGACCCCGCCCCACTGACAGCGACCTCCCTGGCGCGTCCACTCAGACACCTAAAATTCACCCCCTCCGTGTCACCTCTTTGCAGACGCCCCCACCCCCACCTGCGCCCCGACTTCGGGACTGCCGGACACCTCCCCACCCCACAAGATCAGCCAGAGGGTGTCTGGGGGTGCCTAAGGCAGACCTGCCGGACTGTGCCCCAAGGGAAGTGTTTGGGGGAAGAGCCCGGCTCCAGCGAGGGGGTGCCATTTCCTGCGCATCCCCTTGGAATGTGGCTGAATCGGCCTCCCCACCTGACGTCTTTATTTCACACAATCTCGCAGCTTATTCAAATAAGCCAGCTTTGTCAGCCAGTTCCACCAAGATCCGGGGGCTCCCGGGAGACGGCATTTCGATGGCCAGGGCCATAGGGAGGGGCTGGGGTACCGAGGGCAGCAAGCTTGGCTGGCGGCAGGAGCCCTGGGTCCTCCCCAGGAGAGGGACCCAGAGTCCAGACCAAGTCCGACCCTCCAACCTGCGCCACCCGTGCGCGCTCTGGGGGCTGCAGAGCCCCGCCAGGCTGCCCGCAGGCGGGAGTTTAAGGCCGGGGTCCAAGCCTGGATTTTCAGAGTCCGCAGCCCCTACCCCGCCTATCTGCGACGCAAGGCGAAACCTTGTTTTTGCGGAAAATGCCTGGCTTTGTCTAGGGCTGGGGTGGGGGCGCCTGGGCAGCCGCCCTCGGCCACATTAAAATTCCTGGCGCCCCAGTCTAGGGCCTCAACGCTCTCCCCCGAGACTCCACTTTCGCTATTACTGTCAAGTACCCTTGACTCTTTATTTTTGCCCTTTTATCTATTACAACTAATTCGAGTTCTTTTGCCCTTTTCAGTCTAAGACGTGGGCTTTCTGCAAAGCCTCCCCCTGCCAGCGAGCTCTCGGAGCGCGGAGCCTTTAGAAATTGAGGGGTTTACTGTCAAAATGAAAATTTCACTTCAAATTATCTTGGCTGATGCTCGCTCGCCAGGCCGGGGGCTCCCGCCGCAGCCTTTTGACAGGCACATCAGCGGCGAGCTTCCGAACCTCGATAATATCATCTCGAGCGCTAAAGTCAATACGGTGACAGCGCGCGGCCGGATACAATCCAATTACGCGCGGCTGCCCGGGCGGGCCTGGGGCTCGGGGTCCGGCGGCCGAGGTTCCCCCTCAGGGCCCGGTCCAGGTCCTGCCGCCAGGGTTCAGGGCAGGCCCCACCACGCGGGGGACCTTGGTGGCCCAGGGGTCCCGGTTCCTCTCCCTCGGAGGCGCGAACTCTCTCCTGCGCTCCTGTAAGGCCCCTGGGGGCCCTCCTTCCAGGGCCTTTTCCGGGGTTAGGACCCCACGAGGCCGCAGTCCAGGCCCGTTCAGCCCCAGGCTCCTAGAGGAAAGCCCAGCCTTAGTGAGTCCCTCGAAGGCCTCCCGCCTGCAAGACAGTCCCGCGTCGCCGGCTGGCGTCTCCGGCTATCCGGCTATCCTGTCCCAGGCAAGGGCCTGTGATCGCCTCCTCGCAGCCCCCGGGCCGCTCCCATGGTCCTTGGGACACCTGGGCCTCTGATGAGCCCAGCAGGGCTTCGGGCGGAGGGTTGGAGGCGGGGAGTGGGGGGCGAGAGGAGAGGCCTCAAGCCGGCCAGGCGCCTGCTGGGGATGCGGAGCCGCCGCCGCCGCCGCCGGCGCCGCGGAGATGGGGAGGGGAACCGGGGTTTCTGAGCATTGCCACGGCTCGGCCGGGCACCCCTAGGTCCGGATCGCTCCGCGGGTTCCTTCCACACTCCCTTCCCGCCCTGCCCCGAGGCCCTTCCTCCCAGTCCCGCCTCCGGTTGGCGGCCTATGAAGCTCTGAGCATTTGCCCCCGCGGAGCCGCGGCTCGCCAGCTTTCGGAGCAGAGCTGATTGCGGAGCTGCGGGTCCCCGGAAAGAGAAGAGCCGAGGTTAGGAGGCGACGGAGATGGCAGAAGGGTCGAGGCCGTCCAAACTCCTGCTTAGGATGGGCAGAGGCCACTAACAGAGAAAAACAACGATGGGCTCCCACGCCCCCCGCCCACCCCAGGACACGGTTCTGCGAATTTAGAAAGTTTAAAATCTAATGAAAGAAATCTCTATTTTTTCACACTTCTGGAGCTGGGTGATGGAAAGTATGAGTTTTGGGTCTCACACCCACTTCTATTAGGGAGCTCAGCAGAACCGTCAAACTCTACAGCCACGGTTCTTTTTAAAGTGGTTTGAAGTCTTTGGTTGAGCCAGCTGCTTTTGGGGAGTGGAGTCTGGGTCAGTTCCTGCTCCCCACTCCTTCCCTCCCGGATTAGCATCGCTTTCCCTCGGGAATTCTCAACTCCCCTGGTTTTAAATGTGTTCATTTTGCAATACAAACACCGTCACTCGGTTTTATTGGTTTTGTTGTATTAGCCTCTGAAGCAGGCAATTACTGGTGTGAACATACATCTTAAAAAGCATCATATTATGGAGTCAAGAGTGTGCAAGAGTCAACTCAGTGCAAGTGCTGTTGGTGAGCATTATGTGCTGAGGATGAAATCGGAGGCCCGACAGGCCCAGGAGGCCTCACAACCAACACCGCATGCCTCGCCCAGGGGACAGCAGACCACGCTTCAGAACGGAACCGCCTTCTCCATGTAAACTTTTGACGTAAACTTTACGCTTCGGGGTGGCTGGCCTCTTCTGCTCCGAAAGCCTCTCCTTCCGCGTCCCAAATTTGAGAATGCCCCAGCCGGAATCAGGCTCAGGCCCAGGCGGTGGAGGCTCCGGCGTGGAAGCCCCGGGCTTGTCCATGTTCCCAGGAGTCCGAGTTCAGAAACTCCTTCTCCGGGAGATTGGCGGCTTCGCGGTGGCCGCGCTAGTTGTCCTCTGGAAACTCAGTAAAAAAAGAGTCGGCGCCGTCCGCCTGAGCACGGCTTCCCCCCTGGGCTCGGGCCCGCTCGCCTCAGGCACAGAAGGGTTTGCCGCCGGCCTTGGGCAGGGCGAGCAGCTCCCTGGCGGCGCCCGCAGCCGGGGCGTCCTGGGGCGCGGTAGGCGGAAAGGCGCGGGCCAGGGGTGCAGTCAGCACGTTCGCGCCCGCCCCCAGCGAGCGTCCCAGAGGCCCGGGGTCCAGGAGGGCGCCCTTGGCGGTGGCCCAGGCCTGGTTCAAAGTGCTGTGCCTGAGGATGGGGTCGTGGAACACCCCGTCCACCCAGTTTCTGAGACTGGTTACCGGGGAGTCCTGGTGCCTGTCCAGGGCACCAGAGCGGGCAGGGGCCACAGACGGGGACGTGGCGGACGCGGAGGACACAGCCGCAGGGGCCGCGGGACCCTGGCGCTTGAGCATGCACGACGGAAACTCAGTCTGACTCAGGGCGGTGGCGGCGGCGGCGGTGGCTGTGTGGGCCAGGGACCAGATGCGCGGCTTAGCCTCCAGGCCTGCGGACGCCCCCGCCGGCCCAAACCCCAGCTTGGCCTCGCAGACCTGTGGGCCGCCCTCTGCGCCCGGCAGTGGCTCCGGCCCGGCCGCCGCGCTGCGGAGACAGCTCCGGGCCCTCTCCAGGTCCTCGTCCAGGGCAGCTCCGCCACCCGCGGCCAGAGGCATCCGGAGCGCGCCTGAGGCCTCCTTGACCCGGTCGTCGGGCGCGGCGGGGACGCGCTCCAGACCGCTGTCCAGGGACTGGAAGGGCGGCTTCAGGTCGCACCCCGGGGGTTCTGCTTCCAGCGGGTCGAAGTCATCCAAGTCACTAAGCTCCAGCTCCTTCTCCTCTTTGCCCACGGGCTCTGCGGGAGAGAATGCGTGGCCAGTGGAGGGAGAGGGGTGGCAGGTGAATCAGAACCCCTGTCCCTGTCCACCATTATGAGGCCTGATCCCGATGCTAGGAAAAGCACTCGGAGCCTTTCTTCGAGTCTCCCAATTCCTCCAGAGGCCACGAGGCCATAAACTGGCAACACAAGGGCCTCCAATGGGGGAGGGAGCCGTCTAATATTTTTTTTTTTTTTTGAGACGGAGTCTTGCTGTAGTCCAGTCTTGAGTGCAGTGGCCCTATCTCCGCTCACTACAAGCTCCGCCTCCAGGCTTCAGGCCATTCTCCTGCCTCAACCTCTGGGGTAGCTGTGATGACAGGAGCCCGCCACCACTCCCGGCTAATTTTTTGTATTTTTAGTAGAGATGAGGTTTCACCATGTTAGCCAGGGTGGTCTCGATCTCCTGACTTCGTGATCCACCCACCTCTGCCTCCCAAAGTGCTGGGATTACAGGCGTGAGCCACCGCACCCGGCCTAATATTTTCAAACGTGATTTGAGTTCCTTTAAATGCTCAGGGGTCACCACCACAGTCCACACTTTGGTAGTCTGAGGCGGAACCAGTTTGCACGGTGACCTCCTTGGCATGGGGCTCAGCGTTTGGGACCCCCAAGGCCTCCTAGAACTGCAGAGAAGGCAAAGGAAGGCCCCAGCCTGCACCCCAGGGCCTCAGCCCCCAGAGACAACCTCCCAACCCACCTGCGTTCTTGCAGTTCTTTAGGGGCTCCTCCCGCGCCTCCTCCTCGCCCCCCTCCTCCTCCTCGCCCTCCGTGTAGGGCCGCTTCTCGTCTGCGCACTTGTTCCGCGGCGGCCACGTCATCTTGTTCTCCTTCTTGAGGCGCCGGCGCGCGTTGGCGAACCAGGTGGAGACCTGCGTGAGGGTCATCTTGGTGATGATGGCCAGCATGATCTTCTCGCCCTTGGTGGGGTAGGGGTTCTTGCGGTGCTCCTGCAGCCAGGCCTTGAGCGTGCTGGTGGTCTCGCGCGTGGCGTTCTTGCGCCGCGTGCCGCTGTCCATGGTTCCATACCTGGAGACAGGCTCTGCAATGGGCTCAGGCTGGGCCCTCTGGGCCCCGGGCATCATGGGCATAGGGGAGGGGGTCGGCCAGGGGTACGCCAGGATGGGCTTTGCTTCCCCGTCGGGGTTGTGGTCATGGTCATAAGGCCTAGGTAGGGCCCAAGCCCCAACCGGGTGCCGCTGCCCGCTGGCACTTGATTTCTGTGGTCAAAGGGCAAATATTATATTTGACTAGACTTACAGGGAGCCCGGACTCCTTCCGAAGCCAGAGAGGTCCAGGCCAATTCCTTTATGGGGATGACCGCCTATCCCTTTGATCCCCAAACCATAAAAAGGCATAGACATGTGAGCCCACATCCTGATATGTAACACCTGTGGCAGGAAGGGTCATTACTGCCCAGGAGGAGAAAGCGCCCAAGGGGCCTAAGTGTACTTTCTTTGGATAAATTTGTAATAGTTGCATCGAGGAAGGTGGGGCATGCTGTTCAAAAGTGGGCCAGGAGAGCCAGGAGGGCCACCAGGGGCTCCCCGCTGTTCCCACTGTAGGGGCAGTGTGCACACTCGGAAGGAAGTGCCCAGAGTTTGCAGAGCAGGCTGCCCCGTGAACTAGGCCTTCCAGATTCGACTTCCCTGAAAGCTGCCGCACATCGAGGACTTCTGGGGCCCAACAACGTGGGGGACAGGGGAGACTGGGGAGCATTTTAACCATGGCTGTGCAGGAGCAGGTTCGACAGGAGGCTGGAGACCAGAGTAAGGTCAGGCCTGACCTAGGAGTGTCTCTCTTCCTGCCTCCCACCTTCCAGAAAGGGGGCCTGACGTGGAGGGGAGTTGATGGCTGACAATGCAGAGGGCCCGCGGGGCTAGCGCTGGTTAGGAGGGGTGGGTCCTCACCTGTCATAGGGGTATTGGCCCAGAGCCGGCTCATAAGGGTAGTAGGCTGCTGGCGCCAGGCCCGCATGCGCAGATCCCGAACCGTCCTTGGAGTCAAAGCTGTTCTGTAGGAGCCAAGGATCTGGGGTCGCAGTTTCTGGGGAGGCGACCCCACTCCAGCCTCTCTCCTAGGAGCTCCCCAACTCCCAAAGGCTTGGCACGGATTCCTGGGCAGCCCTATGCCCCGGCAGGAAGGAGCTGATTTCCCCCTCGCTTTAAAATCTGATCTCCCAAACGTGAAGTGGGGATGTTCTGAGATGCCGAAGCAGTGTGGGGGGAGGGGGAGGAGGGGCGGAGCGGGGGTGTGGAGTAGAAGGAAGGTGGAGGGAAGGGAGAAGGACTGGGGGCCGGCAATAGGGGGCAGCTGGGAGAAGGAGTGGGGGTTGGAAGGGCTGGGGGTGCCCTGGGGAGGTACTCAAAGGGGGAGGAAAAAGGGGTGGGGAAAGGGGAGGGACTGCTGAGGGAGGGGATGGAAGCCAGGAGGGGAGGAGGGAGGAGAGAAATGGGAGGAGCAAGGGTGGGGGAGGAGCAAGGATGGGGAGGAGCAAGGAGGGGGAGGAAGGAGGAGGGGGGCCAAAGCAGGGGAGAGGGAGGAAGAGGGAAATAGGAGGAGTGAGTCAGAGAGGGGCTGAGAGGACAGGAAGAGGGAGGCCAGGAGCGTGAAGGAGGTGGGGAGAGGAGAATGGGGTCTGGAATGAGGGAGGGAAATCTACCAGGAGGGAAGAAGCGGGGAACACACGCAGACCGAATCTGCCAGCTGACGAGGATTTAGCAGGGAACCAAAAACAAGAAACGCAGTGGCCACCTGCGAGGTCACCCCGTCCCAGTGGGTGGGAGTGGGGTTCTGAGGGTCCCGGCTGGGAGGCGCAAAGTTGAAGGGAGCCAAGGTGAGCGCCTCCCCGCTGTGACAGTCCGGGGACCAGACTGGTGCGCCTATTGGGGGAAAAATGGGCTTGGCAAATCGAGGGCCAGGGGCAGGGAAAGGGCTAGGGATGCCCCCCTTACCAGCGAGTAGAAGGCGGACGCCTCTGAGCCGTAGGTCACGTAGTTGCCATAGCCCTGCGATCCGCCATAGGGACCCCCGTAGACGCCCAGCGCCGCAGCCGAGTTGAGCTCGTGGCGCGCGGTGGCCAGCAGCCGGCTCTCATAGACCGGGCAGTAGACCGGCGCTTGGGCCGAGGCGGCGGGCCCGGAGTCTGCCAGCGTGCGGCCGCTGGACTCGCAGCACGTGCTCAGGGAGTTGGTGGCCATCAAGAACTGCAGAGAGAGGCCGCGAGGAAGGGCGGGCAACCGGGCTGCAGGCTGGGGCCCTGGGCCTTGACAATCCCGTGCGCCGCCCACGAGGGCGTGCCCCGAGTCCCCAGCGGCCTCCCGTAGTCCACACCAGGCCGCTCGCCCCTTTTCACCAGCTTGCGCGCGTCTGGCCTCCTCCACCACGTGGGGCCCAGCCGAGCACCGACACTTCCCGGGAGGATTTCCAAGTCCTCTGACGCCATTTGCCCGCCAAGCCTCCTTCCCCAAGGGCTCCTTGGGGTCCTAGGACTCCCGTGGGGCACAGCCTGAGCCTTGTGGGTCAAACATCAGGGAACCCGGACCTGGCCCCTCGGATCTTCTTAGCGCCTCGGCCTTCCCCCGGGGGTTTGGGGAGCGGGGGTTGGGCGTGAGGGGCGCGCGACCCAGACCTTGCTAGCTCGGAAGCCGCAGGCAGTCGTAGGTCGGACACCCTCCCCCCCGCCCCCGCCCTCGCCCCCGCCCGCGCCCCATCTGCCCTGTCTGCACCTTCGAGGGCCTGGGCGGGGCGGGGCTCCGCTTACCTGGGGAGCCGAGGAGTAGGGGTATCCAAACTGCGGGTAGGACATGGCGGGCGCGGCCCGGGGCGGACGGGCGGGGCCTGCAGGGTTCTGCGCGCTGGGGCCGGCGTGGCGCGGCCACTGCTCCGGGGCTGCAGGCTTTTAGGTGCTGGGAGGGCGAAGCAGGAGAGCTGGTTAGTCCATCCCTGCGCTCCGCAAACTTTCCTAACCGGGTAACAAAGTGAGCCGCGGTGGCAGCAGCGATTCTTTTAACTTCACATTCCGGAGGCTCGAGGGGGCTCTGGGACCGAGTGGCCTCGCAGCGGCGACAGAAATACATATTTTACGGAAAAGAAAAAAAAAAAAAACGAGTCGCGCGAACCCGTCAAGTCAGATGTACGCGGCTTGAAGCGGCGGAGGCTCTGACGTCAGCCCCACCTCGCGCAGCCCGGCCTGGCCGCAGACTGGCCGGTCACTCGCCGGCGGCTCAGGCCGGGAGGGGCCAGGACAGTCCCGACCGCGCGGTGGACGGAGGGGCCATTCCTCGGGGCGTTAGCAAATGAATTCCATCCGAGTCAATATCGCCCAGCGAACGGCGTTTCTCTTTAGTCACCCGAGAACGAGAGGCACTTTTAATTAGAAATTAATTAATGAGCAGCTGCTCCTTCCTGCCCCACTGTAATCATTCGTCTCAATTACAAATGAGACCTATGAAAGGACACGCTGAAGATGTAATCAACAGTTAAAATTAGCCCGGCGCTGCGCAGGCGGCCGGCCCGGCCTTTCGCTGGCGCGCTCTGCTCCGAGTGGCAGGAAGGGGCTCGCAGGCGCCCCGCGCGTCTCGTCACTATTGTTTAATCGAGAATCTGCAACGCCTCCCTTCGGTTTCCACCCTACGCCGGAATGGACTTTCAGAACCCACTGCGGCCGCAAGAGAGCCCGCAAGAGCCGGTCAAAATGCCCTCAGGTGCGTGGGGCTTCGGGGCCTTAGTCAGAGCCCGACACCCTGAGACTGGTGGCCCGAGGGCTGTAGGGCCGCCCCGGGCGCGCGCCCACCGGCTTCGCACCTCTGGACAGCCAAGTGTCGCGGAGAACGCCCCATCTTCTCCACCCCGATCGTTCAAGTTCCCCGCTCAGCCCACCGCCCCCGCCTCGCCTCCCCGACTTTCCTCCCCCATCCCCTTTCCGCCCGCCGCGCTCCGCCGGCCTCCCCCTGCCCCTCGCGGCTAAGCCAGGGACTGCCGGGCGGCACTGCGCGCTCGGAAGAGCAGGTTCCTCAACCCAGGCCCCGGCCCCTCCCGCTACGCTCGCCCCTCCCGGCGCCCCGCAGGGCTGGCTGCGAGGGAGGGGGCGTTGGGTGCCTGGCCGAGGCGGCCTCCCCCGTCCGTTTTGCCCAGCTTTCTGCCTGGGGCGCACGGAGCAATCGGGAGAGGAGACCCAGCGCCCGCCCCAGGACTCCCCCAGCCAGTACCCTCCCTGGGACCTTGCCCAAATTCAAAGCGGAGGCCAGTGAGCAGGCGGCAAGGGGTCGCCCAGGCCATCCCGAACCGGCTCCCCGCCTTCTGCGCCACCGCCCTGCGGGACCGGCGCTCGCCCCTGTTGCCCTCGCCCCCTGGGCCGGCCTCCCGTGGTAAGTTGGGAAGGAAGCCGTGCAGGGCAGCGTTGTGCAGACTTGCTCAGAAAGATTCCTGGGTTCAGACCTGTGAATTGCCCCAGGGTCACCCTCTAATTAATGATGACGTCCTCGCCCTCTCCCCAGCTGCAAGCCTGCCTCCCAGAAACGAAATCTGCCCGCTCTTTTGACAGCTCGGTTGAAGGTGATTGATGACTATCTGGAGACCACAGTACACATCATATAATATCTGCTGCGTAATTGCTTAAATTTACAGACGAAAATACGAGTTCTCCGATCGCGTTGGACCGGAGCGGGCCACGTCCGAGCTGCTTGCAGAGGGAAACCATCGGAAATAATGAATAGCCGCTCCATGCAAATTATTCAGACAGTTTAGCGTCGGTAGCCGCGAGAAATATATAAAGAACACGAGTCAAATGACATTAATAATTGTTTCTGAATTCTGTATTGATTTCGCGGCAGACCGTGTTTATTTCTTTCTCACCTGAATCGCTAATATCACCTTCCTGTAAATAATAAGAAACTAGCCACCGGGGCTTCTCGCTAGAAATGAATCTCTCAACCCCTTTCCCTAGCCTCCAGCTCCTCCCCTCCCCCACCCTCCTTCCTCCCCTCTCCCACCCTCCCTCCTCCTCACTCCTTCCAGTTTTCTGGCTTCTCCGGGAGCATCCTGCTACTTCCCATTATTTATTGTTTACAAACAACTCGCTCTCTCCAGGTAATGAGGCCCGGCTGAAGGAAGGGCGCGAACCCAGACGGGCCAAGGGCTCGGAAGGGAAGTCGAGACCCCCAGAGGGGAGGCATTCAGCGGCGGCTTGTCTTTTCCACCTATTCGTCACTTATTCCCGGGGACCTGACTTCCGCGAGTGTGAGCGCTCAGCCGGCTGAAGAGGAGAGCCAAGGCCCCCGGGCCCAGCCACCTACGCCCAGCACCTCTGGGCTCTAGTAGAACGGCTCAGCCCACCCAGACCTGAGGCTGGTGCATTTCCTTCCTTCCAGACCGGGCGGGGCTCAAGCGGAGCCGAAGCCCCAGAGCAGGCGGCCATTCATCTTCTGAGCAGAGTCTGGGAGAAGCAGCCTCCACTTCCCAGTGCAGCCAGTCCGTGGGGGCCCGGGCGGGAGGGTTTTCGGGGGCTTCTTTTGAGCACCACCGCCAACTTCTCCTGTTCTCTTTTGCCTTTCAAGCCTGTGTGCATAAATCGAGGCTCTAGTCCCCACCAGCGGGCGACCCTTCCTCCCTGACCCAGAAACCTGGCCTCTGAATGGGCTTTCCCAGCCCTCTGCACACCCACGCTCCACTTCCCGCCCGCCAGCAGGCCCCAGCGCCTGGGGTCTGGGCCCAGTCACAGTCACCCTGCCTCAGGAAGCTCGCAACTGCCCAGGAGGCCTCCTGACCCGCCCAGCCTCACCCAGGCCCCACTACTCATTCCGGGACACAGGGTCAGTCCAGCCTGTCTCCTGCAGGCGACTACGGGGACATCTCGCTGAAACCCTGTAGCCTGGCCTAAGCCCACCTGCCCAAACCAGGGATTCTCACTGGGCCACCCTTCTCCCATAGATAATACTGGAATACTGTTCAAGTGCCTTTACCAAAAGGCCAAGCCTGGAGCGGAGGCACCCAATGTCCCTTTCACCAGCAATAGGTCTGTCAGCATCTCAGGTATCAGCTGAAGGCGTTTGCATAGACCCGGAGTGCTGAGCCTTCCTCCCTCTAGGGACCCCCGGTACTAAATACACCCGTGTGCAGGTGGGCCAGAAGTCACCCGGCTCCCGGCCTACACAGCACCAGCTCAGCTTCAGGGAGATGAGGTGCTCCCGCTGGCCTGGAGCGCTCCAAAGCAGCGGAGGACCAGGGCCAGAGCAGGCCGCAGGGGAGGCAGGGGATGGTCAGCCCCTAACGCGAAGCACAGGCGGGCCACCTATTTTGACCGGGTTACTGTTAGCTGTCGCAACCATGGAAGGCCTCCGGGGAGACAGGCCGGGCCCTGATGCTTCCTCGACCAGCCTAGCCCTGGAGCTTCAGGAGTTACCCTAGGGGCCACCAGTTCCCCGCAACAAGAGCTCGTCCGGAGGGAGCTCCTTCCATCCCAGAGGAGTTGACCCCAGCCAAAGGCGAAGCCGGGAGCCCGGGGCACCGGGCAAGGGCCTTTCTGAGACCTGGGGCCAGAAACCTTGGGGACGCCTGTGCCCGCTCACTGCTCACCCAGGTGGGGTGTGGGGCTGAGAGGCCCCACGGTCGCTGACGCCGCATTGGCGAACCTCGAGGTTGGCAGGTCGTTTCTTCACAGCCCATCCCCGAGACCCCCTCGAAGCCAGTGATAGGAGTAGGAGCCACAGGCACAAGCTTTGAATCTCTGGATTCCCAACCGCCCTCCACTGGGGCCCACAGCCCTCTCCCTCCGCTCTCCCCCTGCGCCCCCGCCGCTTGCTCCCTGGGCACTGCCTGAGGCTGGAGGGAGCGCAGTAGGGGCGTCCAGGACTCAGACCTGGCCACTCCAAGCCCCTCATCCCCCGCCCCTCGCCGGCCCGCGCATCCTGTTTCCCGCAACTTGCAGCAAACGCAGCGGCCTCTGGAGAGCCCACCGGCGGGTAGCAAACTTTGTCCCCTCCAGCGCAAGAGCAATCCTCGCAAAGTTTGTGCGGAGCCCACTCCCTACCTGAGCTGGGGAAGCTCCGGCCCGCGCCGTGTGGCTGCCAGGGCCGCGGGGAGCAGAGCGCAGCACGGGACGCACCGGGGAGTCGCCGCAGCCGCCGCCGCCTGCGCCCCTCGGCGGCCGCGCGGAGCCTCCGCCTCCTCGGAAGGGGGGAGGGGTCTCGGAACCCCGGGGCGGGGGCGGGAGCGGGGACCTCACCTACCTGCGGTGGCGCTGGGCCACTCCCGGCAGCCCGCGAGGGCTCCGTGCGGAAGCTCGGTGCGCGCGCTCCAGCGGGGAGCCGGCGACAACTAATGGAGACATTTCCAGGCGGAGCACCTGGCGAGCGGAGCGCGCCGGCGTCCCCAGGCGCCGCGGTCGTCAGCCGAGCCCGCACCGGCGTGACGTGGGCGAGCGAGCGCGCTGCTCCCACCCGGCCGCCCATTAACGCTTTCTCCCGCGGGGGTCGCGCTCTTGCCAACTTTCCCCTCCGTCCGGCCGGCGCGCGGCGCACCGGGTGCAGGAGCTGGGTTGAGGGCGCCCCGGGTGCCAGCAGTGGCGCTGGGCGCTGTTTGGGCGGGGACGCAGGGCTCCGAGAGGTCACCCAGCCCTAACAGGACAGTGGGAAGGCGCGCAAGCCAGATTTGGCCAAACGCTAAGCTCGCTGCGGCCTCGGGCCCTCGGCCCACAGGGACCCTCTCCGCGTTTGGGCTGCCCCACCCAGGGACGCTTGGACCCGGCGCGAAGAGCCGCGCCCGGAAATAGCCACGCTTGTCGTCGGCCTGGTTTCCCTGAGTCCCTCCAAGGTCTTAGGATTTCCCCCCCTCCCCCATCTCCCCAGGGCCTGTGGAGGGCGAGGCTGCTGCTCCGGCCTGAGCCACCTTTGGAATTGGCTGCGGGGAGCTCAGGTCCTGCCTTTCTTCCCCCGCCCCTCCCCCAACCCCCTCCGTGCTAAGCGGCCCAGTTCTGGGTTCTCTCCTGGTGCCCACACTAGTCCCTACCCGGCTCACTCTCAGAACAGCAGGCGGTGGCAGGGGCAGAGCCTAGATGCGGGCACCAGGACCCGGACAAGTGGGCGTGAATGGACCACAGTGATAAGCCGCCTGGGGGCCCATGAGTCTGTGACCTGCCCGGGCTGAGGGGGGGGGCATGCCCTGGTGGGGAGCCTGGTCCCAGTCACCAGGGTTGGGGGAGGGCATGGGGGCTGGACCTCTGGCCTGGGGTCAGGCTGGGGCTGGACAGTCTTCTGCTTCTGCAACCTGAGGCCAGGACCCAGTCAGGGAAGGTGGGCCTAAGGGCCACTCACCCTGCCCCTCCCTCGGGGAGCTGGGAGCCCCCTACCCTGCCGCGCTCCCCCGCCCCCGCAGCCGGGCACAGATCTGTTTGTCATCCACAGAGCTGCTGCTCTGCAGAGGTCAAGACAGGCCCCGAAGGGAAGCTGGAGCAGCAGGTGACAAGCTGCCCAGGTCAGAGCCAAAAGGGACTGGAGGATGATGCAGCCGCAGGGCTCCTGGGGGTGAAGGAACTAGGGCCACTCTCCCAGGCACTGGCCAGGTGGGGGCTGCAGATGACCCTCCTGGTTCCCATGCTGCCCCCATTAGTGGCAATGTGCAGGACGGGGCAGCCTCACTCCTACCTGAAGGATGTCCTTTTGGGCAGTGCCATGGGGCATTTGGGGCAATCCTCACATATATTTACTTTCTCCCTTTATTCTACCCTCCTCCCCCATCATTTTTACTTCAAAGAACCATGAACTTGTTTCTTGTCATCTGTGGTCATGCAATGAGATTTGAGATTTGTCGACTTGGACAATCTCTGAAAAAGTTATTTGCATCGTTTTCTTCAGCCCTCTCTGCAGCTGCGGGAAAGGGAACAGGCATCTGCTTGCCTCCGCATTGCACAGGGAACCGTCCTTGTCTGCAAGCCTAGCTCATCCTTCTTTTCCTCCACCCGCGGGGCTTCCACGGGGAAAGAAGAGGGCTCAGAGCATCCAGCTCAGGTGCTTCATCCAGAGATCCAGGGGCTCCCCTGGAAAGGATGAGGCTTTGGTCTCTGGCCTGCTCTGACAGCGGGGAGGTGGAGTGGGCTGTGAGGCATGGCGTGGACCGTGCATGTGAGTGGCCAGTGCAGCCCATGGGCGGACTCGGGCACAGGGAAGGGGGCTCTGGTTCTAGGTCTCTTCCCTCCAGCTTGCTTCAGAGCTTGCGGGACAGATGGGCGGAAGTGGGAGTACACTCCATGTCATATGGAATCATCCTCCTTGGGAAGTGGGGAGAGCGTCTTCGATTCCAGCCAGAAGGAAGTTGAGGCCCAGCAGGCTGCACTCCAGAAGGGAAAGGAGGCCCCTCAGTTCCGCACCAGTGATCTTGGCAGGCCTTCGGGACCAACAGGGACAGTGCATCAGGACTGCCTGCAAGCTCGTGTGGACTTACGTTCTTGTTAAGGCTCAGTGTGAGCGAAGAGTATGTGCCTTCCCAACCTGACTTCACGCAGTGAACTCCTTTCATAGGCGCTGTGGCCTCTTCAACAGCAGCAACAGTGGCTGAGAGACCCTGAGGCCCACAGATGAGGAGCTCAGGGTCACCGCCCGCCAGCAAGGGCTCCACTGCTAGGATCTTCATAGCTCAGAGACTGTCAGGCATCCTCTGAAACAACGCCACCTCCCACCCATAGCGAGGCTTCATGAGTGACTTTGTCCCCTTCCCTGGAGGGCAGGGCCACCTGTGTCTTCCTCTACCATGGTGCTCCATCCTCAGCACAGGTCCCCTGCACACTGCCAGGCCTGACCTTACCCTGATTTCCTGACTCAAGGGACCGTGGGCATCAGCAGCTGCCCTCTGCCCCTCAGCCCTTGACCTTGTGGGCAGGGGAGCTGCTTCCACCCCTCTGCTGCGTTTCCAGGCCCTCCTGGGCTGGCGCTCTGAGGAAAGCATGGAAATTCCCAGGTCTTGGCCAGGTGGCCTGGCAGAGAACATCTGTCTGGGGCCTCCAAGCGAGCAATCAATCCAGAAAGCCTGTCTGCAGCCTGGGCCACCCCTGCAGGGGAGTGTCCTCCAGGGCCGGCTGTGCCTGGCCTCTGCTCCGTATCCCGCTTCCCCTGTGGATCCTCTTTCAATCCCTCTTTTGTTCTTCCTGCTGGCAGGGCCCCCAGAATGCAATCTGAAATAGAAGTCTTTGTGCCCCCAGGGCTTGGCCATGCTGCCGCCTCCACCTCCTTACCTGGATGGTGCTGTAACATGCATAGGCATCTGGGGTGGAGAACACCAGGCTGGATTGTCCTGAGGCCTGGTCCTAATGTGGCCCCCGGTGCCTGTTGTCCTCCAGGGCCCCACAACCTCGTCCTCTCCACCCTTTCCAGAGACCCCGGAGGGGAAGGAGGCCCTTCCTCAGACCAAGGAGGAGGCCTGGGAAACCTGTCTGAAGTGAGGATGGTCCCCAAAGCATCCCTGGGCACTGGTTCCCAGAGATGCTCCTGTCCTTGGAAGGCTGGTCCTGACGTAGCAGAAGGGCAATGTTTGCAGGGCGCAGCTCCCTAGGGGTGTGGCATGCACTGCAGTGTCTTTCATCTCCAGAAGCTTCCTGAGCTCCTGGCTGCCTCAGGGGGTCCCCAGCCTTGGGTCCCAGCCAGCGCTACAGGGGCAGCCTCTCTTGTGCGGCACAAGGGCAGACACAGTGAGTTTCTTTCCCAAGCACAGTGGCATCTGGGTGGAGACAGGGCTGTGTGGCCCAGGATCAGTGGTGGGCATGGCTGCTCCAGAATGACCACCAGTGGCTAGCCAGGGGCAGAAGCTTGAGCCCCTTTCACTCTCTTTCTCCCGCTGTCCTGTCCTCCTGAGGCTGGAATGAGGCCAATGGAGCAAAAGTTGGAAAGTTATTTGTTTTTCCTCATTTCAGGATGACGAAACTGTGTCCATAATACTGAAATGCAGCAGCAAATTTTAAGAAGACCTCATTATTAAAAGCGAAAGGCTATTAGTTCCAGCAATGTCTGTAGTCTGTATATTCAAATTTGAAATGTTTACCTGGCACAACCTCACATCATGAGAGCCCTGGCTAGAAGAGACATCCACATGAGATTAAGTTATTTTAAATTGCGGAAAAAGGCAGCAGTGCGCACGACTGCCAAGGGACTTGAATATTGTTTTGAATTATTTGAGGTAGCATTAAGAAAATCTTCAGTAGGTAGAGAAGAAATATAAAAGTGTATCTTAAATGCAATTACTATTTGCGTATTGCTATATGTGGTAGGAACCTCAAAAATACCGAACTATATATGCAGGAGAGGCCCTGAAACCTGGGAGCTCATGGGGTCTCCTGCCTGGAATTTGCAGGGAGGATACATTCTGGAAATGAGAATGTATGAGAAACAGCAGAAATGAGAAACAGCATCACTGCTTCCTGAGGGCTCTTACTGACATGAATGATTCTCTAGTACTTGGATGCAAAATGTACTTTAATAAATAGAAGGTGACAAGACACCACATAGCGTCTTCATGGGTCAGTACGTAAATAGGCGAGAAGAAGAGGCAGAGCCCTCCTTAGGGTGACCTCTGTCAGCCCCAGGAACGCAGGTCTGGGTACTGCCCTCAGGCCGAGTTCTCTGATACTAGTCCTGTCCTGCCACGGCAAGGCATTGTGACCTCTTCCCTATACTCCCCAGCAGGGCTTTGCGGGGGGTCCATGAAACTCACCTCCACTTCCGTGATGCCGGGAAAGAGACAGGAAGTGAGGGAACAGAAGTGCAGGTCAATGCACCACGTTTTGTCATTTGCGGTGAGGAGATGGCCTCTGTCTGCACCTGGCTGCCCTTTGAGCATGGGCGTGCTGCCTTTAAGGGCTCATCCAGGAACATGTGCCAGCGACCCAAAGACAGTCCTAAAAATTAAAGCGTGCTCCCTGGTCTCACAGTCATCTGGGGAGCATTCCAAATCCTGAAGTTAAACCTCGGTGCTGGTGGTGGCAGCGCGCCTGCAGTGACCAGTGTAATGCACCCAGCATTTAATTACCGTGGCAGTAAATCTTGCACGAATGTCCTCCAGGAGTTAGCTGATTTTTATATAAAAAAATTTCAGAGTATTTTTTGAAATTCAATTAATTGAAGGCCCCAGATAAAAGGAACACATTGTTAATGGCTACAAAATAACCCTGAGGGAGGAGACGGAGCGCAGAGCCTGACTTCAAAGTGTGGCAGACATACTTACTGTCTTACTTTAAAAGTATTCAGATCAATGAATCAGTTAAAATTGCTTATATGCTTAGCAACCTTTTCATTGACTGTTTGAAAATGACAGAAAGAGAAGCTCTTATTGTCTGTGATACGAAAGCTTCGGAGGAGAAACTGTAGTTTTACCACTTGGTCAGGAGCAGCTTCAGGACCAGACCTGGAGGCTCAGGGCTTTGTGAAGTGGGCACGCCTCTTCCCTTTCCTGCTAGGACGTTGTAGGAGAGTCCTGGGGCTGTCACAACAAAGAATCACAACTGGAGACTTCAGCAACAGAGCCTCATGGTCTCCCAGGCCTGGTGGCCAGAGGTCTGAGATCCAGGTGTGGGGAGGGCTGGTGCCTCTGAGTCTAAGGCTGGGACAGAGCCTCGGTTCCAGCCTCACTTCTGCCGTGGTGGCTGCCGGCAGACTGTGGAGTTCCTAGTGGGTGCATCGCCCCAACCCCTGCCTGCATCATCGCAGGGCGTTCCCCCTGCGTGCGTCTCTGTGACCATACTTCCCCATTTCATAAGGACCCCGGTCATCTTGGATTGAGGCCCTTCCTTCTGCAGTAGGACCCCATCCTAACGGATGATATCTGTAGTGACTTTGTTTCCAAATAAGGTCTCATTCTGATGAAATGGGGTTAGGACTTCAACACATGAGTTTTTTCGGGGACACAATTCAACTCAGAACAGAGGGATCCCCTGCGATGACACCTCTGGGGCAGAGTCCATTTTTTTTGGCTTGAACTCCCTTTGTCCCTGACTTCCTGAGGGCTTCCGGGTTCCCGGCAAGCCCTGCACAGCCCTGTGGGTAGTGAGGCCCAGCATGCTTTCCTCCTTCCTTCCTTTCTGTTTTATCTCTGGCCGACATGCTGCATGGTTGATTGGCTGTCCTCGCCTCCCTCCTCCACTGGAATGAATGCTCCCTGACGGCTGTGTGTTGCATTTCCCCAGGACAGTGCCCTGCACCACCCACTAAGTGGGTGCTTAGTGACCATCGCATGAAGGAAGAAGCGTATGTGGCATCTCCAGGAAATGAGACCAAGAAAGAAGGAAGCAGCCACACCTCCCTAAGGCAGAGACTCTTGGGAGTCATGGATGGGAGCCCAGAAAGCCTGTCTGTCTTACTGTGAAACAAAGACAGGAGATTACGCGAGGCACGAAGTGCTGTGGGAAAACCGAGGACACAGATGCAGGGCTCGGGCAGAGTTCCCACGGTGGGCACGGCTGGGCCCTTCCTGGTGGTATTTTCTCTCTGTTTCTTGGTCCCAGCTGGTTCCCCTTGTGGTGTGGCCAGGGACCTGTGGTAACATGGTGGCAGGCCGTGCTGCTCACTGCGTTCAAGGCCTCCTGCTCTAAGCACTGAGTGGGAATGCACTTCCCTGCACCTTGGAGCTCCTCTGGCCAACAAGATGTGAACAGAGGTGACGTGTGTGTTTCAGCCGTAAAGAAGCCTTGAAGACCAGTGAGAATCCCCTTCCCCTTCCACCTGCCGTGGCAAACCAGAGCATTTCAGACAGTGGAGACTGGCAGATGAGCTCCCTGAATGAGCTGGTGTGAACCGGAGCCCCGGGACCTGGGCCGACACATCTGAGAGCAGGAGCAGCTGCAGTTTTCAGCCACTGAGAGGTGGAGATTGTTTGTCACAGCCACACGGTCTGTCCTACTGACGGATGCAATGATTCCTTTGCAAGTCAGTTTCATAATATAATTGCATATTAGGTGATTATACTGTAATATAGTAGTAAATTGTATAATTATATACTATAATCACATATTATTACGTGATTACACACTGTAATATAATTTTCAACATAGAAAAAGCTGCTAGACAGAAACACAACCTTAAAGAGAACATGTAATGTAAGGACAAAACACACAATGCCAATTGAAGACCCCGTATAGGAACCTGCTGACCCCTGCTTCTACCTGCCAGCTGGCTGGGAAGGGGTGCAAACCAGAGCAGCCTCCTTGGGCCCCAGAGCAGAAGCCTTTGGTGGAGCTGGGTGGAAATGCCGTGTGCTGGGCCACCGCCCCTCTACTCTCTTAGTGAGCGGGGAGTGACTGGGGATGCACAGGAGCTGCTCTGCATTTGGGCTCTGCATTGCAGTAGAGTCTGTGCCTTGTGGTGCGGCAGGGCTGACCTGAGGCAGCCGCGGTGGAGATGGGCCCAGGAGTCAGAGGAGGGACTGAGTGGATTTGGCGAATGGTTGGGTGCGGGGCTTGAAAGGAGATATCAGAGAGGATTCCTGGACTTTTGGCTGTGAGGGTGGGGAGCAGCTGGTGGAGTCACGGACACAGTGAGAGTGCATGAATGACCACGGGTGCCCTGCCCAACCCGGGAGAGTAGGTGCCACGGCAAGGTTGGGTACCTGCAGCCACGTGCGGCTAAGGGGTCCCAGCCTCGTGCGGGCCTCAGAGATGGCTCACTCAGCATGTTTCACTGTACGTTAAATTTATACAGGAAGGTGGCAGTCGGAACTCTGGTTGGGGCGAGAACAATCTTGTAAAGGTGTCCTAGCGTAGTAAATTGTGGTGAGTTTTCCAAGCAGGTTTATTCCGTGTTCTTTCACATGTTGTGCAATGGGATAATGGTGATAACGTCACCGTGGATGTTGGTGGGGTGAAGTGGATGACACCTGACTTCCTGGGCGCAAAAGCACACAGGCTCCCAGAGACACACATGCCCAGGCGCCCGTGCTGTGTGCTGGGCTTTAGGGTTTTGGGCCATGGGGACCCCTTGGAGAAGGCACTCCTGCCATGGGAACTCCTTGGAGAAGGCAATCCTGTTCTGCTGGAGCCTCAGCTGGCAGCCGGCGTCCAGAGCACTTCCTGCCTTTCCTTGTGGAGAAGGTCCACACAGGCCCGTGGAGGCTGGCTGCTTCCTTGGTAAAGGCCGGGCATCCCTGGCACCCTGGACACTGGCCACTGTCACACAATTTGCACGTGCTTCCACTCCAGCTCCGAAGAGGCTAGCTCCACGTCCGAAAGTCTTGTGCCTGAGGATTTGTTCATCTGTGAAACGGGCTCCCCATGCGCATGGGGACGCTGTCTTTGGGAATTATTCCTAGTGCCTGCGTGGGCCTTGAGGGCTGGGATGGATCTCTGTGCTCCTCATGTAAAGAAAACCTCAGCCTTGGGACAGTCTTGCGTCTTGTGCCACTCTGGTGCAGGGCCCAGCCTCCAATGGCCAGGGAGTCCCTGTCTCAATCGATGAGCACCGCTCAGACCACTCTGTCCCCTTTCCAGACAGGGCGGACTTGCCACAAGGTGAAGGAGCTGCCTGGGATCCTTCCTGCAGGACATTCTGTCACAAGGAGAATGCCAGAGATGAAGCTGGTGAAGACTCTGCTTTGCAGGCAATCTGAAATCCCGGGTGAGCCGCAGGCCCCTGGAGCAGCAGGCTCAGCACCCAGACTGCAGCCCCTTGGGCTGGGCTGTGTGGGAGGGGACTTGTGTGTCTCTGGTGTGCCTGTGGGCACTCCACCTGGCCTTAGGCTCCCAGCCTAATCAGGTACTCCAGGTTCTACCCGGCCTTAGACCTCCCCAGCCTTCCTCACCAAGGCACTGACGTTCAGGGTCCCTGGACACATATCTGTGGCGCAGGGGGAGGTGGAGTGGTTTCCATTGTGCTCAGGGTGGAAAGGAAGCCCTTCAACCACCAGGAGCTCTAACTCTGGGGTTGGGGCATCAGCTACTTGGCAGAGGAGGCATCTCATTTTGGATCCTCTAGTCTTCATAATTTAGGAGAGCCCCCCGCCCCCTGGCCAAAATTGGGAAAAGCTTGTTACTTTTCTCTTTAATTCTTAACAGGTTTTTGAGAACGGGGCAGATAGACTGATTTTCTTTGGGCTAAATATTTTGAAAAGCATTGAACTGGTAGTTTGAACACTTGCATTCTGCTGAAATGTCTCCCTGCAGCCACTGTGAGACAGAAGCCCAGAGAGGAGGCAGAAACCTTTATCCACAGCCAAACACGCTGTGAAGAGCGGAGACAGGTTATACAGGAGCGGTGTTTTAATAGGAAACCCAGAAATAGAATGTGTTCAGTTTGATAATCGTTTTAAGCTTTTCTTCCCCCTGTAAATCATGGTAACTTGGTTCAATATTGTGAGTCATGGATGGCGAGGAAGAGTGAAGCGTTATTGTCAGATAGTGGAGTGAGATCTCTTTATTGGCTGTGGATCCCTGAAGCCTGTGCCCAGCAGGAAATCAATGTCCATCTTTCTGGCTTCACTGCCCCCGGGATCCTCATTTTCCGCTTGTTTGTGTGTGGCTCTGATTTGTTTTTAGGTCTGATGTTGCCTCTTACAGCCTGCTTCCAGAGCTCCATTAAGCTTCGGTGAAATCTCCCCTGGCCCACAGGATCATCTCAGCATTGACAGTGCACCTCACAAGGCTGGAATGCACTTGGCCGTTCCTGGACTGCTGCCTGCAAAGCAAAAATCCCCTCTACCAGGATGTGGTGGGCTTGAAAACTCTTGCTGTTCTCCTGCAATTCCAATTTTGCATGGGTGTCTCTCTAGTCCCCTCCTAGTCAGCCTCTTGTGGACAACGGGCCAACATTGTGGATACCTCTTGAGTCAGTGACCCCGAAGCTGCAGTGGGGTCTGGAGTCTGGACCTGGGCATGTTCTCAGGGCAGGTTGAGCCATGCTCTCAGGATGTGAGGAGGGAGCCGTGTCAGGCAGGCTGACAGGCCATGGGGCCTGCTTCTGGGGCCACAGGGCTCTAGGGACCCGTCAGTGAGGTGTGGGGGCACCAACAGACCCAGTCTGGGTGGGCTGCCAGCAGCCCAGAGTCAGATGCAGCTGCACCTGCCTGAGTGCGTGATGTGATGCTGAGCCCTGAGACGCGTGGGAAGTCAGTTCGGTGTTCCGGAAAAGACTCCTTCACTGATGAAAAGAGACAGGAAGGGAGGACCTCTTTTTTCCCCTGGATATGGTCATATCTCGAAGCGACCTCTGGAACAAGCAGGTGTTATGCCAGCAGGGGCCCCACATTGGCCAGAGGTGCAGGGCTCCCCCCGGGCCGACACTTTGACTCTTAGTCTAGAAAACAGAAGTGTGGAGCTCAACGGCTGCTAGCATCCCCTCATCTCATCCACATTTAAAAACCATTTCTCATGGAAAATTTCAAATATTTACAAAAATAGGGAGACTTATTGAATAGGGGGAAGAAATGGGCACCCATCAGTCAGTTTCAGCACTGACATAATTCATGGCCATCTTACCCATTTTCCCAAACCAATTTGCTTTGAAGTGAGTTTGGGATATCATATCTGTAAAAACAAACACACAAACAAAAACAAACAAAAAAAACTTGTATGAATATCGTGTGTGAAAAGGCAACAATTTTTTTCATATTTTTAAATTTTTAAATTATTTCATATTATTTTATTTGTGGAGACAGGATCTCACTATGTTACCCAGGCTGGTCTTGAACGCCTGGGCTCAAGCAATCTCCATGCCTCAGCCTCCTGAAATGCTGGGATTACAGCTGTGAGCCACCATGCCTGGCCCAATAATTCTTTAATATCTTCAAATATGCAATGTTTCCATTTCTTTGCTTTCTGACAGTTTGTTTTTGTGTTTTATTTTTAAATAACAGCTTTCTTGAGAAACAATTTGAATAACTTTACTCTTTTAAACTGTGCAATTGAGTGACTTTTAGTACATTCATGAACTTGTGCAACCATGACCGCTATCTGACTGCAGAACATTTTCGTTACCCCCCAAAAAGAACCCTGTTTCCATGGGCAGTGCCTCCCTGCACATCCCCAGCCCCAGTTTTGGGGTGATGGGACTCAGTTTCGGGGTGATGGGACTGTCGTTCTGTTCGGAGCATTCTGTGTGAGGCGGGAAGCCTTGGTTCTCTCCGCCTCTCTGAGTTCTGTGTGAGGGGTGAGACCTGGTCCTCTCTGCCTCTCCGAGTCTGCATATTCATTTCCAGTTTGTGTGAATCTTCAGGATCCTGTGACAGTGACATGTTGAGCTCAGTTGATGTGTCCCTTAAGTTTCTGAGGCCTTCAGGTTTCCCATCCACCTTTCATCGGTTTGTGTACTGTCTTGCGGTTGGTGCTTCCTGACAATCTATGGAACCACCGTCCCATCCGTGGACACTTGTTTCCAGAAACGTCGCGATGTGGTGCATGATTGTGTGCATAACCCAGCGGAAGAGCTCTCCGAGACCTAGAGCCAGTAGAGCAGCCTCAAAACCCAGGGGCGCAGGAGCCCTTTGACCCAGCAGAAGAGCTCTCGGAGACCCAGAGCCGCAAGAGCAGCCTGAAAATCCAGGGCCGCAGGAGCCGTTTGCTGGCTTGTCTTCTCCTTCTGTTGCTCATTCCTTGAGTCTCTTTATTAAGAATGTGTAGCAACGTTCCCTGGAACAATAAGCTTTCTCTTATAAACTCAGCTAATTTTATGGTACTCAGAAATGTTTTTCATAAGCACCTCATTGGAAAAATATTCTTCAGCAGTCTCTGCCAGTAAATTGACATGAAAAAAGAATAGAATTCACTCGACAACTTTTCCATGGTTTAATCCGTTGCCCTGATTTTGAGACTTTAGGAAGAGCCAGCCAATAACACGAATCACAGTGTGTCATCTAAAAGGCTCTAAATCACAGTGCAGCAGGATGCCAAGCATGAGACAAACAATGGTCCTCTTGCCAGGAAGCAACCACCACCAGCCATTCCCAAGGGCCCAGACTCACGAATTCCACCCAGGCACATCAGAAACTGATGAACAGTTTCTTCATTGCTCAGGCCTGCAAGAGTGGTAGACCCTTAGCCAATGAGTCAGATTGAAGAAATGAATGGATTTGTGCACTCACAGTGGCTCCCATCCCAACCAGTGTGGCTCTAATGGGATCTTCCCTAGCCCTGTTTGTTCAGGTGCCTGCCTTCCCTGCTCATGGCCTCCAGAAAGGGTGACTGTATCCTCAGCTCCAAGGGTCAGTCCAATTGGCTCAAGGCAGTCACTATGGTCTCACCCCCGTCCCAGGGATCGCTCGAGTTTGTATTAGTTATCTCTTGCTACCTAACCAGTTGACTTAAGCTTTGGCAGCTTAAAACAACACACTATTATCTCTCAGAGATTCTGTGGGCTGTGGACGTGGGCAGAATTTACATGGTTCTTCTGCTTCTGTATCTCCTTACAAGGCTACAGAGTGTCAGACAGGGCTACAGTCTCATCTGAAGGCTCTATTGGGGAAGGAACTGCTCCCAAGGTTACTTCTGAGGCTGCAGTCAGAATTCAGTTCCTTGAGGAAGTTTGGACTGAGAGTTTCAGGACCTTGCTGGCTGCTGCCTGAGTGTGTGATGTGATGCTGAGCTGAGATGCATGGGAAGTCAGTTTAGTGCTCTGGAAGAGAGTCCTTCACTGATAAAAAGACACAGGAAGGGAGGGCCCCTTTTCCCCGTGGACATGGTCATATCTCAAAGTGACCTCTGGAACAAGCAGATGTTATGCTAGGCTGACGATGAAGCAAACAGGGAAGGGTGGAGCTGGGGTTAGTAGAGGAGTGGAACCATGCTGGGCAGGGGAGGGGAACTGCAGTGAACAAGGGAGAGGAACCGAACTGAGCGAAGGAGGGGAACTGCACTGAGCATGGGAGGGGAACTGCGCTGAGCAAGGGAGGGGAACCGTGCTGGGCAGGGGAGGGAAACCACGCTGGGCAGAAGAGGGGAACCATGCTGGGCAGTTCCCCCTACCTGTAGGCTTCCAGTGCGGGTGGGAAAATAGGTCTATGTTGGGTGGAACAAATTTGAGTCACAGCCTCCTGTTGCTTGCAGCCAAAAAAGCCTAACTGCTATCTCTTGTGACCATGTTCTCAATCTTCCTTATGTACCATTTTGGTGGGGTTTGAATCCTGTTAACTGACCAAACTTGCCAGCAGCACATGGGACAGCTTCTGGGCTCCTTGGGATGGAGTTTGATCACCACCACTACATCAAATTAGTCAAGAATGAGTTAATAGTTTCCATTACAATTAAATAGCTACATTTGGTTCTTAGACTCCATTTTTCTTCCATGTTTAGTTGACCATCTTCTTCTGTGCTCTACAACATAGCTAGGTACAGACAGGAGGGTGGTTGAGAGGATAGTGAGTATTTTTTGTTGTTGGTTTTTCTTTTTTTTTTTTTTTTGCGAGACGGAATCTTGCTCTGTCGCCCAGGCTGGAGTGCAGTGGCGCGATCTGGGCTCACTGCAAGCTCCACCTCCATGTTCACGTGATTCTCCTGCCTCAGCCTCCCGAGTAGCTGGGACTGCAGGCACCTGCCACCACGCCCGGCTAATTTTTTGTATTTTTAGCAAAGATGGGGTTTCACCATGGTCTCGATCTCCTGACCTCGTGATCTGCCCGCCTCGTCCTCCCAAAGTGCTGGGATTACAGGCATGAGCCACCACACCCGGCCGAGTAGTTTTATATAAGAGGAGAGAGTGGGAAAAACAGAGAGAGGAGATAGACAGAGTGACAGAGAGAGAAAGAAAGGGACATCACCTATCTGTATCACCTGCTGAACTGCATTGGCAATAGGCTGTGTGACTTGGATATTTCAGTCCCAGAAACAGCTCTTTAAGGATAGTGATCCAGTTTTCCTGTGAGGTAATAGCTGTAGGGAAATGGAATGCTTCTTGGAGCTCAGGATTTGAACGCAGTTTGGTCTGGGGTCAAAGCCTGTGCTCTCAGGCACTGCCACAGCTTCCCCTTCTATGAGCTCCCTGCGCACATTTAGAGCACCATGCAAGCGAAAGGCCCACCGGCAGGGATTCTGCCAATGTGTGTATGTGTTTGTGTGTGTGTATGTGTGTGTGTGTATGTATGTGTATATATATTAATATAAACATATGCATCTTATGAAAAGTACCCCTGAGTATTGTATTAGGGTTCTTCAGAGAGGCAGAACCTATATATATATATATATATATATATATATATACACACACACACACACACACATACACATATACATATGTAAATAGATATAGACAGACAGATAGATGTAGATGTATGAGAAGGGGGTTTCTTAGGAGAATTAGCTTGTGTGGTTCTGGAAGCTGAGAAGTTCCATGATAGGGACAGGTCCTCGGCAAGTGGAGACCCAGGGATGCCAATGGTGCAACTCCATCCCAGTCTGAAGACTCCAGAACCAGAGAAGCTGATGGGGTGATTTTCAATTTGAGGCCAAAGGCCAGAGAACCTGGGAGGCCACTGGCGCAAGTGGGATTATAAAGGCCAGAGAATGAGGAGTTCTGATGTCTGAGGGAAGAAGTGGGGTGTCCCAGCTCTAGAAGAAAGAGTAAATTCACCTCTCCTCTGATTTTTTGTTCTCCCCAGGCCCTCTGCTGACTGAATGATGTCCCCCAGCACTGGGTCTTCCTTACTCAGTCCACTGATTCAAATGCTCATCTCCTTTGGAAGTGCCTCACAGGCACACCCAGAAACAATGCCTTACCAGCTATCTGGGCATCCTTTAACCCAGCCAAGGTGGCACTTAAAATTAACCTTTACAAGTGTCACAAAAAATAAGATGTGTTAGTTTAGAAACATTTCCCCATCTGCATGTGTTTTATGTCTGAACTACTGAGTGGCCAACACAGGGAAGACCCTGTCCACGTGGAGCTTATGTTCTAAAGGGCAGTGACATTGCCAGTCCAGGATGGAGAGCAATGAGGAGGCTGCCTGAGACAGGTGGTTGGAGATCTCCCTGGAGGAGACTATGTTTAAGACAAAATCTAAAGGACAAGATTGAGCCAGAGGGTGGAGAGGGCAGAGTCTTGGGATGGTGAGGAGCTGGGTTTCATTCCAAGAACTATGAGGAGTCACTAAAAGTTTTAAAAATACAGACATTTGGAATTTCTGAAAAACATGAGTTGATTCTCACGACTTTGTGATGAAGGGATGGGAGATGAGCTAGACTAGGAGAGGGGAGAACCTTCAAGGGGCAGCTGCCTTCATCCAGGACAATGGGTGGGCCTGGGGCTGGTGGGGGAGAATACTAATGCTCAGGTTGCCACTTCCACCATCAACGGCTCAAATTTCTATGCTTTTTCCAGCTTTAGAAAGATGATCCACAAATTGCCCTTCTTATATCTTGCATCTTAACTCACAAGAGAAAGAACTATTCATTTTGAATGGATGCCCCAACCTATCAGACACATAGAAGACCCGTACCTTCCCCAGGCCCTAGGGATCCTGCTGAGGATACCAAGACAAATGAGATGTTCCTACCCTGGCACAACTCACCATCCAGAGCAGGAGTATCAGGGCCACTTAGTAGGTAATTTAATTTAGGGTTGGGGTTCCAGTAAAGCCAGATATAAGGAGCCAATGAACCCTGAAGCCATTTATGTGCTTAGGTAGAGGCATACTCACCATATGCTATTGATATGACTAGAGTGTTTGCCAATAACCAGGCATTCTTTGTGCCAGAGTACATTCCCATCCACCTTGGGGAATGACTAGGAGGCTGGTTCTGGGGTGTACTTGGTGTCATTACTGGGCAGAGATGGTGAAAAGCCCTTGGACAATTCTCCAGGCTTTCTCTCCCTAGCCTTGGAGGCTGTGGAGGCCTCATGTTGAGTTGAAGGAACCACAGGTTAGAAGCACTGGAATCCTTGAGTCGCAGCATGGAGGACAGCTGCCTTCATGAGCTGTTACTGCTGACCCAGACTCACACTAAACTTTACTTGAATGACAAATCCAACTTTGTTGAGGTAAATCCCTAGATTGAGGGATTAATTACTAAAGCAATTACTCTAGGTTGTCTGGACAAGTACACCATAGACAAAGCCCTGCCTTGGTACCAGAACATTAAACAGAGATACAAAATGGCTGCGAGGAAAAGGCATATGCGTGTGTGCCCCAGGGAAGCCACAGGCTCAATCTATCAGTTTTTATTAATCTCCAGGTTATTGTATTAGCTGTCATTTTCTTAATTAAGTCTACTTTATCAAGTTCTCCCTACATTTATTTAAATCTATGTATCCTGAAATTAAAGTACTTGAAATCCAATAGTAAGTTTCAGTATACTAATTCAAAAATTAAAGGTCTGAGTGGATTTATTACTAAGACCTATGTATTTGTGAGTGTCATATAAAAATCAACAGTAATTTAATGTCTGCCAAAACAAAAGTCGACATTCTTTAGAGGAAGATAACAGAATCCAGAGTGTCTACAAAATATAATTTACAGTGCCTGGTATACAAACAGAAATTACTAGACATTCTCTAAAGATAAAAAAGTGAATGACCCAGATGTTGAATTAGCAGACAAAGATATTAAAACAGCTTTTACAAATATGTTAAAGAATTTATAGGAAATTATAGCAGATGGAGAATGCTAGCAAAAAAAAAAAAAAAAAAGAAAAAAAGAAAAAGGAGAGAAGTGAAAAGACTGAAGGAAAAACCCAGAAATAAAAAGTACAATGTACAATGTCTTTTTTTTGTTTTGTTTTGTTTTCTGAGAGGGAGTCTCACTCTCTCACTCAGGCTGGAGTACTGTGATGTAATCTTGGCTCATTGAAACCTCTGCCTCCAGGGTTCAAGTGATTCTCATGCCTCAGCCTTCTCAGTAGCTGGAATTACAGGCACACACCACCACATCCAGGTAATAGTTTGTATTTTTAATAGAGACAGGGTTTTACCATGTTGGCCAGGCTGGTCTCAAAATCCTGACCTCAAGTGATCCTCCTGCTTCGGCCTCCCAAAGTGTTGCTGGGACTACAGGCATAAGACACTGTGCCTGGCAAAAAGTACAATTGCTTACATAAAAATTTTTGAAAACTTTAAAAGCAAACTGGACATAGCAGAAGGAAGGATACATGACCTCAAAGATAGAGAAATAGAAATGATTCAAGCTAAAGCATAGAGAGGAAAATGAATGGAAAGAAAAAACAAACAAACATGCAAGCACAACACAGCAACCACCCAAGTGGGACAACATCACTTCGTCTAATAGGTGCGTAAATTGGAGACCCAGGAGGAAAGGGGATACAAGGGGCAGAAGAAATAGCTAAAGATACATTGGATCGAACTTTCCCAAATTTGATAAAAGATTCAACCCCACACTTGCTACAAGCTAAATGAACCTCCAACAGGAAAAAATAATAACAAAAAAGGACAACAAAGCGGATACCACAGGAACACTATGAAACCCCAGAATGAAGAGAAAATCTAAAAACAGCCAGAGAAGAATGAAAAGCTCTATTCAGGGAACAACAATAAGAATGATGACTGACTTTTCATCAGAAATAATAGATGTAAAGATGAAAGAAGATGTTTTCTACTAGAATTCTATATTCACTGAAAATACCACAAACTACAAGGTTAAAAAAATATATTTTTAGATAAACAAAAGCTAAGGCAATAATTTACCATGAGACCCATATACTAGAAAGCCTAAGTGATTGTAAAAAGAATGAAGAGCAGTGAAAATGATAAATATCAGATAAATAAAAACACTTTTTTTGCCAATTTTCTTAATGAGAATCTACTGAATAAACAAAAATTATTTAAAAATTTATCGTGAGTTTTACAACACACATAGAAATATATGACAAGAGTAGTACCCAGGTCTCAAAGGGAGGAAAACAGTGTCATACAGGAAGTGATATGATATTAGGCACACTGGGATAAGTTAGCAATGCATGATGTGAGTATTAGAGCAACTGCTAAAATTTGAAACAAAGAAGCACAGCTGCAAAACAAATGGGCATTTGATAAAACACATCAAAGTTTATGAGATTCAACTAAAACAGTGGGTAGGAAGAAACACAGCATTTTAGAATGTGTAAAAACAGAACATATCAGAATCTGTTGGGTGTACCTAAAACAGTGCTTCGAGGGACATTTATAGTATTAGATGGACATACCAAAGAAAAAGAAAAGTGAAAATCACGTTATATTTTCTCTTTAGGAGGTTAGAAGAAAAAAAGGAATGTAAATCTAAGAAAATAGAAGAAAATAATAAAAATAAGAGAAAAAAATCAATAAAATAGAAACCAGAGAGGCAATAGAAAAAGATAAACAAAGCTATAAGTCAATCACTTGAAAAGTTAATAAAATTGATATGCCCCCAGAGACTCAAAAAATGTTAGAAGGCACAAACTACTAATTTCAGGAAGCAAGAAGGGGAATATTCCTACAGATCCTCCAGACGTTAAAAAGAATAATTAACATATATTATGTCCATTTTCAAATGTGTACACATCACGTTCAGCATGCTCAAAACCAAACTCATACTATCCTCATTTTCTTTTCATATTAGTCCTATCCCCTGAGATTGTTTTTACTCTTTCATTGTCCTTCTCTTATATTTACACATACATTTATTTACTTATGTATTCTTGGACCCTAATAGCCAGCAAATATCTAAATAGTGGTGAGTGTGTTTGGTAATAGTCACTAGAGAACACAATAATGACTAACATACACAGAAACTGGTTTTGCACAAACATCTAGTTCCTGCTAAGATGGTAAAGTTGCACAGGCTTCTGGTTCCATCCCTCAAAATAAACCCTGAAAATAGACAGAACGTAGACAGCAGCATGCACTCCAGTGTGGCAGGCAGCATCCAAGTGGCCACAGCGTTCCACACCTCTTCCCACTTGGAAGTAGAGTTTGTGTCTGTATCCTGGAGGCTGGCTTGGCCACCTGACCTACTTTTCCTAAGGGAGCTTTAGTAGATACGACTTAAGCAAATGCGTGAAATGTGCTTGCACCTGGGGCTTTCACTTCCTGGCCGATGGCGACTCCTTTACCACTGTGTGAATAAGCCTGGGCTGGCCTCAGGGACACGTAGTCCAGCCAACTGGCAGCACCACTGCTAGACATCGAGGTAAGCCATCCTGGACCCTGGAGAGATGCCAGTGGACCCCTGGATGAGCCCACTCAAATAGCCAGTCTGTGAAATCATGAGTAATTTGGAGGAGCTTTGTTATACAACAATATGTAACTGATAAATCCATTAAAAAGCCATGATAATTTAAAAATCAGAGATAAAACTCTGGGGATATTAAAGTCTCTCTTGAACTGGAGTATGTGGGGAGGTGGGTGCTTGCAGCCTGCTCGTAAAAAACTACCAAGCAAATCACATTTTTACTGCCAGTTTGATATGATTGTATCCTAGAATGCCAGGAATAACCTTACCAACTGAATTAGGAATTATATTCAGATGCCTATGAAGAAAACCCAGACAAAAATGGCTTACTTATATAAGCCAGTCTGGAGGTACAAAGTCCAAGGCAAGTCTCTCTACCAGACGAAGTCATTGGAAAACCAAGCTGCTTCTATCCTCCCGTTCTAGGATCCTGGTGCATGAGTGTTATGGTCAAGATCGCCCTGTGGTCCAAGATGGTTACTGGAGTGCCAGCCATTACATCTGTATTCCAGGCAGTGGGAAAGTGAGGTGAGGCCTCAGGGGTACACCTTCCTGCTGTGGAGACCTCCTTTTTACCACCACCTTGTGTTTATATTAATATAACATCTTGCTCTTTATTTTCTATCACAATCTCCTATTTATTTTCTATATAAACAAGTAAAGTCTTTCCTTTGAGTATTTGCTGGTTACTGTTTCTCTTGTTTTCCTTTTGGTAAGCTTTTGCCTTCTTCTTACATACACGCACATGCACATGCACACGCACATGCATGCTCACACGTGCAGATGCACAGGTGCATACACACATGCATATTTGGAAACTGAGTTCTAAAACACAATGTCTTTGCCTCCAAGAGCAGAGAAATTAAACTTTCCCCTTAAAAATGAGAAAGTAAGTCAGCGTTGTGAGACCCAGCCTTCCCTGGGTCATACAGGGTTCTGTTTCCTCCAGCCTAGGGGATGTCCAGGTGGTGGTCACAGAGTGGTCAATGCCTGTGAGGAGGGGCTGGTCCCACTGGATGGGGCCTCAACAGAGCAAATGCCCGAGGCTGCCAGTGGCACAGCAGGGCTGACGGGGGCAGCAGGGCACTGGGCTTCCCTTTGGCCCCAGCAGAGATGAGTGCCTCCAGGTTAGTGTCTGTTGGGCTTACCTTCTCCTTCCTGTCTATCACCAGGACCACTCACACATCGCTCTGCCAACACCTGGCCCTTGCCCTTCCTCCCACTGTCCAGGCACATGGGTCTCGGCATCTTACGCCAATGTCCTAATTGCTGACCCTTCGCCTGCCCCTGGTTGGGCGTGGGCTCACCTGCTTAGCGCCGGCAGTCCTCTGTGGTTTTATCCACTAATGGGCACTCATATGCAGTGAACATCTGGAAAATGGAGTGGACATTGTCTGGAATCATTGTGTGGCTTTCTTTGGGGTCGGCAGATCTGGGTGTGGACCCAAGACCTGATGCTTTAGTCATTCAGTATTCACCAGCCCCTCCCTCATGCCTGGACCCAGCAGGAGCTGGGCAGCATCGTGAGCCTCAGTTTCCCCTTCTGTGAAGTGCAGATTGTCAGCAAGTCCATCTAAGAGGTCTGTTCTGAGGATGACCAGAGCTACCCACGTGGAGCCCAGCAGGCAGAGACCACACGTGACACACACTTCTTACTGCAATACTCACTGGGGAGGATCTGGCCCCAGCAAGCGCTTTAAGCCTCCATCCATGAGCCTGAAGATCATGCAGTCCCCAGAGCAAGGCTCTGCCAGCCTGAGGGACCCCTTTCCTTCCAGCGACCTGGTGTCCTCACTAGTGACCTTCCTGCAGGTGACACCTTCTCCTTGGGCCTGCTTGTCTTTCTCTGCAGTGGTGTCCAGCAGCTCAGCTCCCCATCCTGACGGCTGGTGCATTTCTTTCCCTTCCCTAGGCTGGCTCCTGCCTCTCTGATCCACACTGCCCATTGAGGTCCCCTCACTCCACCTCTGGCTGTTTGGAACGCTTTGCTCTTATGTTCTCTTATTCTCTCTTAGTCACTGTTTTCATATTTTTGGTGGAGATCAGAGACCACGTGGGGCATCTAGTAAAACTACAGAGCCATTCTAGAAAAATATACGTCCCTAAGAATTTGCACAAAACTTTTGCACATCACTTCAGAGAGTCTACGGTCTGTTGGGGATGTGTCTGCGGGCCTCGGCTGAGGGACCTCTGGCACGTGACATCTGAGCCCCGTGCTGTGGGTCAGTCCAAGGCTGGGGACCCTGCATTGGGCCTGTGTCCCTGTGGATGAAGAAAAAATAGCTCTGGGGATAGAGTCTTGGGCCACATGGCTGCTCACTTGCCAACATGCCATGTCACCCAGGTGGGGATCCGGTCATTACCACAGATTGTTCTTGGGCCTCTGTGGAGGAGCCCTGCACCTGCCCAGGCTGGTGTCTGACTCCACATCGTGTGCTCTGTGGGAAGAGCCCAGCAGAGCCCTGCACCTGCCCAGGCTGGCGTCTGACTCCACATCGTGTGCTCTGTGGGAAAAGCCCAGCAGAGCCCTGCACCTGCCCAGGCCGGTGTCTGACTCCATATCGCGTACTCTGTGGGAAAAGCCCAGCCAGCCACACACAGTGTCCTGCCTTGAAATATCTGGGTCTTCCGAAGGAGAGGAGAGGATGCACCACCAGCAGGGTCAGAGCCCAGCGTTGTCTCTGCAGGTCTCCTGTATACGCTGTGAAGGCGGCCTGTGCTGGGTGAACAAGTCCTCTCTGCAGCATGACTTCAGGGGGCAAACGAGGTGCCAGCCAGGCCCGCCCCAGCAGCTGGTCCTGCACACGCCTTTGCCCACCATCTCTGAGAATCGGACTTCTGATTGTGAAGGTTCTCCCCAAGCTTGAGCCAGAGGAACAAACATTTAACTTGTGGGAATGTAGATGTAGCAGCACTCATTAGAGGGACAGCCACACGGACTTCCTTTCTGGGAGTGGGTGGGGATGGAGGGAAGGGTGGGGACGTGGGAAGCCCTCGTGGTGGCTGACCTAGGCCATTCCCAGTCCAGTCTGTTCCCAAAAATGCACTTGCTATTCCCAAGGCACAGACAGGCTTGGGGCAGCTGCAGTTCCCCATGCTTACCCGGAGTGAACGCTCGGAGGGGTCCTTGGCCCCATAGCCCAGTTAGGTGCCCTGGCCCCCCAGTACCTCTGAGGTCCTGGCAGGGGGAGAAGCTCTGCTGTGCTCCCAGGCCAGGCCAGCAAGGGTGGACACGTGACCTGAGGCCACCTGCTCGTCTTAGGGTCAGTGGCTTCCAGCCCTTAGGATGGGGACCCTGTGGGGTCTTTGCACGATTCTGATGGGTTTTCCTCTGTTGTAAATAAATGCATTTAAAGCAATTGCCAGGGGCCCGGCCCAGAACTCAGGCTGATAAAGAGCTGTGATTAGGGCCCATCTGAGGTCTCCTACTTAGGCTGTTTAGACAGGAAAGAAGGTGTCTCCCAGGCCTCCATTCCTCGACCCTCTCCCCACCACCCTGCCTCCCCATCCCATGGAAGGCTGCCTCCCCTGCACAGGTGACAACATATTCAGCAGTGTCTGGTGACGTTGCAGAGGCAGAACTGTCTTCAGCTCCTGGTTCCTCCCAGAGCCCCATCTGGCTTTGCTCCTTTCTCTCTAGTCCCGAGAGATGACTGTGGGGTGATGGCAAGAGAACTGCCAGGGCCAGAGCTTGGAGCCCTGAGCCCACTTCGCAAGGTTGGCCAGGGCTCTGTCCCCGTCCAGCTGGGGCTCAGCCTAGTGCTGCCCAAGAATCCCCGGCCTGGCTGTAGCCCCAGGACACCAGCTCTTCTTGTAGATGGAGGAGGATGAGCCTGGGAGAGGGGATAGGAAGGCTGGGGCCTGCTGGAGAATGTCAACGCCATGAATGAGCCGGTCCTGATGTTTGAGGGCACATGTTCTGGGATGAGAAGGCAGGGAGTGAGGAGGCCCAAGGTGTGCTCGCAGGGCGGGGACGAGAATCTGCACATGGGGCAGTGGGGCTCATGTTACAGTGGGTGCACCGTGTAACCTCATTTTAACAGCTGGGCTTCACCACGTCGTGGCGCATCGGAGCTCAGTGCCTTCTTGCTGCTGGGGGATGTCCACGTGCGGCCGGGCTGCGCAGTGCTTCTCACTTGCCAGGTGACGTCACTTGGGTTGTTTGTGCTTTTTGGCTGTTGTGAATTGTGCTGTGGGAGCATCTGTGTGCAAGTGAGAGAAGCCATGTGTTGTGACATGGTTTGGCTGTGTCCCCACCCAAATCTCATTTCGAATTGTCCTTCCCATAATCCCCACTTGTCATGGGAGGGCCCCAGTGGCAGGTAATTGAATCTTGGCGGCGGCTATCCTCATGCTGTTCTCGTGATAGTGAGTGAGTTCTCATGAGGTCTGATGGTTTTATGAGGGGCTTTTCCCCCTTTGCTTGGCACTTCTCCTTGTTGCTACCATGTGAAGAAGGAAGTGTTTGCTTCCCTTTCCGCCATGATCGTAAGTTTCCTAAGGCCTCCGCAGCCATGCTAAACTGTGAGTCAATTACACCGGTTTCCTTTATACATTACCCAGTCTCAGGGATGTCTTTATTAGCAGCATGAGAACGGACCGATACTGTTGTATGACAGCATTTATATGTGGTGTCCAGAACAGACAAATCTACAGAGACAGCCCATAGATAGTGGGAGCCAGGGCAGGGAACAGGGGAATGAGGAGTGACCACAGATGGGCTCAGGGTGACGAAAATGCTCTGAGTTTAGATCACAGCAATGGTGGTATAACAGAATTGCACGGCACACTTTAAGTGGTGGAATTTCATGTGAGTGAGTTACATCTTAAATCTGTTTTAAATATTGGGCTTGCCCTTTTCAGACCATGTCATTGAGAAATACGAGGCAATCTGGTGTGTGTTGGGTCTGCAAGGTCACCACTGTTCTACTTCTGGGGAGGGGATGGGTTTTGGTTGAGGCCCATCTGTGTCATCTGAAGCAATGGAGTGAGGGCTGTGTTTTCAGAGGCGATGTCTACTGTAAATAAGCAGCTGGCTTCTGGCGTGTGGACATGGCCAGTGACAGGCATGTTGTATTTAAAAGGATGGCCCTGATGGCCCTTGGCCCTCGGGAGCTGGGCGTGGGAAGGCCAAGAAAGACCAGGGTGCAAGGCCCTTGCTGGCAGCTCTGTAAAACCAAGTGGGTGCTCCCTGGTGGGGCCTGCAGCCACCCCTGCAGGGTGACACTGGCAAGCCTGCTTTGCCGCTCTTGGAGCTGTGAAACCCAGGTGGGGGTGGTGGGAAGGACTGGGGCAGAGGACAGCATTCCTCACGAGATGCCTCGATGCCTCTGGTGTGAGCTGCAGGAACACACATGTGCGCAGGGAACCAAGACCCCCCCGCAGCCTTCCTGTCCCTCGAGACTCCGTTCTCCCGCTCCTGGCAGACAATGGGTCCTTAGTGGGAAAGGCCAGTGTGGGCACAGGGCTCAGCAGAAGGGAGACCTGGCTCCTCCCACCTCGGCTACACCTGGATGGCCACCTTGGCTCCCTGGAGCACGGAGACACCTGCTGGGCTTTGTGCCTGGAGCTGCGGCTTGTCGCCTGGTGCCTGGCATCTTCTGGCAAACTCCATGGAAGGAAGGAACTCTTCGTGCACTCGGAGACCTTGTTCTAGAAGGAGTTGTCTCTTTTCTTTCTTGTGTCTGTGTTCCTGTACCTTTGTGGGTACAACAGTTAGAGACTCCCACAATCTATGAAGCAGCAGTGCCTGCAGAGGTTCCGGGGCCTCTCTCATGGCTGGAGTCACACAGGGTTTGCCTGGGTGGGTCTGGATTTATTGTAGGGGAGACTGGGGCATCACGACTTCCTCTGAGGCCACCCCTTCACCTGGTTAAAGGTGCTGCACCAACCGTCGACTCAGATCCCTCAGGGCGGCTCCACGTCCACCTGCACACCCCATGGCCACAGCTACACGGACGCGATCTTTCAGCTCGCGAGAGGGAATTTTCCTCATTCCAGTGGTTTTTCACTTATTAAATCTCATATTTCAGGCAACCTATTGAGTAGAGCCTGGAGAGATGCGATTAAACTGCTAGTCTCCTTCCAGAAGGGGGATTTGTGCTTTTATAGTAAACAGGAGATCTATGATTTCAAAGTGTATTTGACTCCCGAGTATTTCAATTACACAGTAGAATATTAGATGATAACTCGTGCAGTTAGGATATAGTGTGTGTCACCCACGTGACCGGGAGCGAACACAGCAGTGCCCGCTGTGCGTAGAGGGCTTGCTGCACGGGAGATGCACCAGACTCATCCTCCCAGGTTGATTCCAGGAATGCTTTCAAACAGTCTTTTCCATGCTGACCCCGGAACATAAAGATGATGTATATGCAGCATAAGCCGTTTTCATCACGTATGCACTTATTTTACAAAAAGGGATGTCAGACAAATTAGGCTTTCTTTTCCTTGAGTCCCTTTCTCTGGGAAGATTATTTACAGTCGTTTTTACATTCCTCTCTGTGCTATTCCTCCAAAGGCAATGGAAAGCAATTCTGAGAACACAGCAGAAAATCAGCTTTTAATCAAGAAAAAACATTCTATGGGAAATAGAGATGTGCTATTCTGCCCCAAAGAGATTCCCACGGCCATGGGACCACCCGCTCCCAATTTGGAGATGCAGGTTTCCCTTCTCCGGCGCCACTTCCTGCCAAGGCTTGGCTGGGGCCGTGGAAATGCTGTCACGTCTGGTAACGTGTGATCGTTGGTTGGGCCAGGAGGCTGCTGCGGAAGGTGAGGGGCCAGGCCAGTCTACGGACCCTCAGTGAGGTGTCTCCTTAGTACAAGTGGGCAGGAACTCGGGTCAAGGGATACAGTGACCAATGCAGACAATGTCTCAGAACTTGTTTGGATTCCCGACACCACCATGCTAGGAGGAAGCCCAGTCGGCCTGAGGACTCAGTGGGTGTGGAGAGGACACAGCAATAGGTGAGTGAAGCCCCAAATCCCAAATAACAGTGAATCCTTCCGAAACCTTTAAAAGTCAGGGATGGGCAGGGATAGCCACGGAGCAAGACGCCAGCATTTCTTTCCATAGATCTCTGTGGCTGTGCCCCTGTTGGACTCTGTGGCACACATTTATGGCTCAGTGGCCCATAGTGCAAGTCATTGAATTTTCTGCCTGATGTCCCTACATCACTGTCACCTCCCCCTGGGGTCCCCGCATCACCCTCACCTCCCCCGGGTCCCTGCATTCTCTCACTGGGGAGGGGTGGACCAGAGGCTTCACACACCACGTGTCAGAGTAGGGCTTTCCCTGTTCTGGGTTCCCGCATGACTCTCACCTCCTTTGGGGTCCCCGCATCACTCACACCTCCCCTCGGGTCCCCGCATCGCTCTCACCACCACCTCTGGGTCCCCCTATCACTCTCCCCACCCCCAGGGGTCCTGCAGTCCTGCCATATGTTCTTCTATTTCCAGAGCTGACCTGGAAGTAGAGTCATGGCCACACTCCGCTGTGCCTGGAACCTCCATTCTGACATGTGGTGTGTGAAGCCTTTGGTCCTCCCTCCCTGGTCCCCACAGGCTGAACGCCTGACAGAATCCACCCCCACTCCCACGGCTGCCCCGAAGTAGTCAAGACAACAGGGACGGGTGGGACAGGCCACACAGGAGCAGGAGCTGCACGGGGGCCGTCCCACGTCTGGGGAGCAGGCCTCCTGCCCCGTGTGCTGAGGCCTCTTCTAGCTCGGGCTCTTTGGGCTGGAGGGTTTGAAGGTACTCACTGCATGGAGCTTCCCCACGGCACGAAGTCCTCAGCGAGGAGAGCGACGGCTCCGGAGCCCCAGAGGTAAAGTTGAGTTACCGAGGAGTAAGAGCTTCGGTCTCCGCCCCAATTCATTCAGTGGGGCGGAGTGGGGCAGGGTCCACAGCAGCCTCAGAGCTGCCCCAACACTTGGCCCACAACTTCCCTCAAGGTGGTCTCTGAAGGGTGACGTCCTGGCCCTCCAGAGTGCCAAGGTACTGAGGGCATGACGGTCTTCACCTGGCCTGGCCCTTCCCGTCTCCATCAGGCCCAGGGGACATGGAGGGTGCCTTGCAGCTCTCAGGTTGCAAGACCACCCTGTCTGCCCACTGGGGACAAGCAAAGCTGTCACCCACCCACACCTAGTGTGTGCACAGATAACCTGCAGGGCACTTGTGCTTGTGCCCTAGCCACCTGTGCCCTGCTGAGAGGAGGGACTGGCGGGACATCCCAGGGGCTGGGCCAGGGTTGTCCAGGTGTGGGGTTCTGGGGTGGGGGGTTCCAAAGAGGAAGCGAGTGAGCCCATGCCCACAGCCCTCCCTGCTCCAGGAACCAGCAGGAGGCTCTGTGCCACGTGGGGCCACCAGGCAGCATGGGCTGGAGTGAGCGGGCTGATGAGGCTGGGGTGGTCCCAGGCACACAGGAGGCGGCAGCTTCCCCTGCAGGGGCATTTCAGAACTAGCCGTGGAGTGGGAGTCCAAGGGGAGCAGTGATGGCTCCCAGGAAAGAGGGGTGTCCCTGCTGTGGGCACCCCCTTCAGCCCCACATCTCCACAGCTGGACACAGGAATGGGTCCCACGTGGCCGTGTCCCTCTGCTGTCCCTCCTCAGAGGCCTCTTAGAGGTGACACTTTTGAAATATGGTTCACAGAACATTGTCTCGAGGCCAGGCCCAGGTATTCCAATGCGGATGCCTGCCCACTCGTTCAGATGGGCGACGCCGTCACAACACAGGCCGGAGACAGAAGGGACGTATTCTCCCTGAAATGTGGCCTCACGAAGCCAGGGGTGTCCTGGGACCTCCTTCCCTCAGTCCTGCTCTGTCCCCACTGCCTGCTGTCAGGCAGCGTCAGCGGTAAAGCTGGCAGCTGCCCCTCTCAGGCCTCGTGTTCAGACCCCAGCTGGCCTCTCCTGGCCGAGTGCCCCAGCAAGTTCCTCCATGCTGTGCCTCCACTTCCTCAGCTGCTAGTGCCCTGGAGAGGGAGGGACATGGGCTGCACTTGGCACCGGAGAATCCAGTGGACACCAGCTCTTGTGACTGTTCATCTTGGAGACCCACAGATGCAGCCGCTCTGGGCTGCTTCTCGCTCTCCCTTCTGTCGCCCCCTCTGCCTCCCCCTTGCCTCTCTCCCCATCTCTTCTTCCCTCTCTTTCCCTTTCCACCCTTCCTTTCTTCCTCTCTCTGCTCCCTCCTTGCTCTCCCCTGCCCTCTGTCTCCTCCCGACTGCCTGCTCTGCAGGGTGCATCCTACAGCTTCTCATCCACCTCGTCTCTCCCTTGATCTCCTTACCTGACGCCTTCAAGGAAAGCACCTGCCTCCTAAGGACAATACTGCAGCACGGGGCAGTTCTAGGTGATAGCAACTGTGATAAATTTTTTTTAAAAATAAAATTACAGGCCGGGTGCGGTGGCTCACGCCTGTAATTCCAGCACTTTGGGAGGCCGAAGCGGGTGGATCACCTCAGGTCAGGAGTTTGAGCCTAGTCTGGCCAACATGGTGAAACCCCATCTCTATTGAAAATACAAAAATTAGCTGAGTGTGGTGGCGGCGCCTGTAATCCCAGCTACTTGGGAGTCTGAGGCATGAGAATAGCTTGAACCCGGGAGGCGGAGGTTGCAGTGAGCCAAGATTGTGCCATTGCGCTCCAGCCTGGGTGACAGCGCAAAACTCCATCTCAAATAAATAAATAAATAAATAAATAAATAAATAAATAAATAAATAAATAACAATGCTCATTGTACAAAGTTTGGAAACCACAGAAAAAAATTCAAGAAAAAATCAAAAGCTCTTCATAATGCCACCATTCAGAGAGAGCCACAGACAAGACCTTTGAACGTGTTATTCAATGACTATGATGTAATGCCATTTACTAGGATGCCACTGTCAGGTGTTCTGAGCTGCGGCTGCCCCACGCCTGTGCCACTGTTCTCCTCTCGTTAGTCTGTCATAAGGTTAAGCAAACTTTCTCTGTAAAGGGCCAGGTAGTTCACACTTTTGTCCTGGAGAGCCATATGGTCTCTGTCTAAACTACTTACCTCTGCCGTTGTGGCATAAAAACAGCCAAAGGTCACACATCAGTATGGCTCTGTGCCAATAAAACTTTATTTGCAAAGACAGGAAGTGCAAAAACAAAGATCAGATTCATCTGATCTTTGAAAAGGCAACATTGTCTCTAACTAAAGTCACTGAAATTTAAGTCAGTTAAACTGGACAAACGCCGCTGTTAGAAGCGTCTTCCATCTCTTCCGTAATCCTTACCTCTGTGCTTTCCCAGCGCATCCGAGTGCACGTTCCTCAGGGTTCTCTGCTCATCCTGGGTGTGCTGGCTTCTTAAGGCTGCCTCTGCAGTGTGTCTGGGGTCAGGTGCAGATGGCATCCGGCTGGGCAGACCCTCATCCCTGCAAGGTGGACTCTTTACAACTGATGACTTTTCATGAGAAAAATAATCAATCACGGAAATAGAGGCTTATAGGCCATCTATGTGGTACCAAGTGGGTAGAACAGGCCATTTGTGGGGAACCCAAAGTTTCTAGGACTGCTCCTGTGAATGCCCGGCCATGAAGGGGTCCAAGGAGGGTGGGTCCCGGACAGAGAGCCCCGAGGGCACTCTCTAGCTGAGAATCCTGAGTGCTATGCTGGGAGCGCCAGGCAGGGAGGGTGTCTGGGGACAGCATGTGGTCCTAAGCAGCAGCCCCGGGCACTGGGGAGTCTGCCCCTGCTCCTCAGAGGGAGGACCCCCCACGGAGGGCTGTTTGTCCCACTGCACGCCTCTAGGGGACTGGGGTGCAGACCTGGGGCAAAGCTGCAACTCCCAGATTGAGTGCAGGGAGGCAGCCAGGCCAGCACGGGAGTTCCTGGGGCCCAGCATCACAGAAGCATCCCTAAACGTGCATAGGGCTGGGGGGATGTGAGGACGGTGCATGTGTGCCCTGTGGCCATGTAACAGGTATCACAGACCAGGGGGCTTAAACAGCAGAATCGCCTTCCTGTAGTTCTGCAGTCTGCTGGTCTGAAGTCAAGGTGTTGGTGGGCCTTGATCGCCGAAGGGTCCAGGGGAGACTCCTACCTGCCTCTCCCAGGTTCTGGTGGCCCAGGCATCCCTCCGTGTGCCTGCATGTGGCTGCACCTCTTGTCTCTGCCTCTGCCCTCACGTGGTCTCCTCCCTTTCCCGTGTCTGTCCACCTCTGCCTCACTCTCCTAAGGACACTTGTCATTGGGTTTAGGGCCCATCCAGCTCATCCAGGATACGTTCCTCCTTTCACATCTTCAACTAAAGCACTTCTGTTAAGATGTGGATGTATTTATTGGGGGCCCTGGTTCAACCCGACCATGGTGTCCGACCTCTCAGCGCAAGGGTCCCGGGAGCTGCCATTTCAACAGAGAGGGGCATGGCTCTGCTGGAACAGAGTTGCAGCCAGAGAGTCTTTAGGTCTGGTTTTGCCTACAGAGAGCCGTCTGGAAGATCCCAGCACCACTCACACCTCGCTTGTCAAGCTGGGAGTGCTGTGGGTGTTGCTTAGCTTGGCATCCAGTGCTGCTCTGAGAAAGAGTGTGGTGACTCAGTACCTTTGGCTGAAGGACAGAGTTACGGCAGTGGGAATCGGTGGGAATTGCTAGAAGTGTGTTCAAAAAGGCTTCTTAATGAGGATGTGCTGAAATAGGAAAGAGCTACCTTAGAGAGTGATGAATTCCAGGCCTTAGCTCCTTGACTGGCTTCTGAGGATGTACACAGTTTTTGGTGAAGAAATAGACGCCTGTTTGGAGATTTCAGAGGGAAAGCTTGGACTGCCACTAGGCCAGAGGAGAAGAAGTAGAACAGATGTCCACAAAGCCACATCCACAGAGATGAGAGTGTGGCTGCTGGTAAAAGACACCAGAAATGACAGCAGCTTAAATAAAACAGCACACAGCTTCTCCCATGCCAAAGGAAGCTGGAGGTGGACAGCCCAGGGCTACGTGGGAGCTGCAGACTTCTCCAGTGTTGGGGGTCCTCCCATCCTTCCACCCCGCCTCATCCAGCGTCTTTCCTAAGTGTGCCTCACAGTCCTGGTTCGGCTGCTGAGGCTGCAGTCACCACCTCTGCATTCCAGGCAAGAGGTGGGAAAAGTGGGAGAAAGACAGAAAAGGCCCTTGTTAAAGCCTCACCCCAGAGCGGCTTCTTCCCTCTACTCGGCCACTTTCTTTGAGGATGGCACTGATTGGGCGTGGCCACCAGTCCCTGAGGAAGTGCTCATTCATTTGCAACAAAACAAGGCAAATAAGAAAACACGAGTTGGTGCTTCCTCACATTAATTTTTGTTTCTCCAAGTGTTTTTGACATTAAAATGACCTTTTTCTTTTGAAATGACAGAGAAAGTTGAGTTGATTGTAATTACTTATTTTGCTTGAAGCCATTGTTTTTCAAAGTAGTTTTATTATTTGAAAAAATAATCTGAGCATGGTTAAAAAGTCAAACACTACTAAAAGGTTCATAACAAAATCCAATCCAGCCCCTCATCCCAGCCACATCCCCTCGAGTCTTGCTCCCAGCACCACTCTTTTCTGTAACTTGTTTCTTCAGTGACTTGTCTCTGTATTTCTAATAATATAATATCCTACTACTTATTGATTTCTTGTTTTTAGACAGTATCTATGGACTTCCTCCTGTGGTAGTTGAAATTTAAGTCTCTTACACTCAACATCTTTTTTCTAGCATGACTTTTCTTGTTTCCTCATACTTCTATCACTAGTTTTGGCTAAATAAATTTTATTTACTGCTAAGCTCAGTTATGCCTGTGATTCTTTTTCTTCTGTTATATAACTTTTTGTTATTCCTGGAGTTAATATTTGTGTGATTGTTTTCATTAGTTAATTTTCTCTGGAACTTGCACAATGTTTTTCACACATTTTTATTATCTGTCCACATAATTACTGATGCAGTAATGATTCTAAGTGTCCACACATATTAAATTATCTGATAGCCTCCTAACCACCAGGAATGCCGCCCCTTTCCTGCAGTGCTGCCTTGATGGGTCCCTGGAGCTCCCACCGTGGGGGTTTCCACTCTGTACTGGCTCTGCTGTCAGGCTTGATTTAGTATCTTGTTTCATTATTTACTATCTCTCTCTCTCTTTTTTTTTTTTTTTTTTTTTGAGATGGAGTCTCACTCTGTTGCCAGGCTGGAGTGCAGTGGCGCCATCTCGGCTCACTACAACCTCCACCTGCCTGGTTCAAGCAATTCTCCTGCCTCAGCCTCCCAAGTAGCTGGGATTACAGGCACACGCCACCATGCCCGGCTAATTTTTTGCATTTTCAGTAGAGATGGGGTTTCGTTGGCCAGGTTGGTTGCAGAACTCCTGAGCTCAGGTAATCTGCCTGCCTCGGCCTCCCAAAGTGCTGGGATTACAGGCGTGAGTCACCAAACCTGGCCTACTATCTCTTTCTTTCATGTTTTGCTAAAGCATGTCTCTCAGTAGCTGCCTATGAAAGGAGGTATGGGTGCCATTTTTTTTTTTTTAATCTTGGCTGTCTGAAAATAACTTTTTCATGCTTGATGGAAAGTTTGGCGAGATACAGAAGTCCTGTTGGTCAATCGTCCCTCAGTATAGTTTTAAGTCTCATTGCAGTATAATTCACATGCCACACAGTTTTCAGGGATCCATTTGGTGGGTTTTAATCAATTTATCACAATCCAGTTTTAAAGCACTCGATTGCATTCCCCTGCAAACCCTCTCCTGTTCACCTCCCAATCTGCACTCCACGCCCCTAGCTCCAGGCAGCTGCAGATCTGCCGCTGTGGTTTTCTGCTTGTATATTTTTTCCCTTTCTAGAGATTGTACACAGCCGGAGCCATTCAGTTTGGCCTCTTACAGACCTGACTGTTCTCACTTAGCATCATGTTTGGAGGCTCATCCACACATGGCCTGAATCAGAGCTGCTTCCTTTTTACTGCGGGGCAGTGTTCCACGGGGCGGATGGGCTAAATGTTGCTTACTCATCCCCTCGTTGACGGACGTTCTGTTGGCTCCCCATTGTGTCTGTCGTGAATAACGCTGTTACGCGCACTTGTGTGCCGTCTGCGTGTGGCCGCCTTTTCCTCGGCTTTCCCACCCAGAAGAGTGCTGAGGAGTGAGAACCTTCACTTCAGGAAGTCTCAACATTTACAAAGAGCCAACACCGGCCAAGGAGGCTTCAGAGCCTCCTGTTCCTCCTTGTGTCTTTTGAATATTTTTTTTCATGGAAGTTTGGTGGGTTGATGTAGCTGAATTAAATTATCCAGAGTTGGTTCCCACCTGTGATCAGCCCCTAGTGTTGAAATGAAGTCAGGAATCCATTGAAAGGCCAGGCGTGGTGGCTCACGCCTCGAATCCCAGCACTTCGAGAGGCTGAGGTAGGTGGATTGCTTGAGGTCAGGAGTTGGAGACCAGCCTGGCCAACATGGTGAAACCCCATCTCTACTAAAAATACAAAAAATTAGCCGGATGTGGAGGTGCGTGCCTGTAATCCCGGCTCCTCGGGAGGCTGAGGCGGGAGAATCACTTGAGCCTGGGAGGCCGAGGTGGCAGTGAGCCGAGATCACGTCACTGCACTGCAGCTGAAGCAACAGAGTGAGACTCTGTCTGAAAAAAAAAAAAAAAAAAAAAAA
>NC_045437.1:1609761-1617411 GCF_002776525.5 Piliocolobus tephrosceles
ATTTACACCTGTAATTTTGAAGACCAGTTTGGAAGAATAAAAGTCGCTCAGGAAGTTTCCGACCTAGAGGGACTTTGGGCTTATGTGTCTTTCCATTAGCACACCTGGATCCTCAGCGCCAGGTGAGAAAACCCGTGTTACTTCCGTCTGAGCGAGTGCCCGGCCACGGCCCTCTGAGGGACTCACCTCTGCTGCTCAGGGACCCCTCCTCCCATTCTGGAAACCATCGGCAAAACCTCCGCAGACCATGGGGCAATTACTGTGGGCTCCGCTTTCCAGCCACTGCACTTCCAGACTTTTCTCTTCGGAGCCAGTGGGAATTTAGCAAATGACTGGACGGGGTCTGGGCAGCCAGGCATCACGAGGCGCCTTCTCCTTCCACTCGGCAGAGCAGGGGCTCCAGCGAATGCGGCGTCCACGCCTGCTCGGGGCTCCTGCCAGGGCGGCCGTGCCTGCTGCTGGAGCCTCTGAAAAAACAGCCCCCTCCTCCTCTTCCCCCTGCCTCTTTGTCTCTTCTCCACAGACACCAGAGTGGGGAGCCTTTTCCTTTGGTCTACGCAAAAACGTGGCATAAATTAAATCATAACTGTAACAAATGAGAATGACCTGAATTGCTCTCCTCTGCCAGCTCTGCCCACGCGTCCCCAGGCCCTCTCTGGATGTTGGGGCCACGGAGGTATTTCCCTGCAGGACTTAGTGACCTGTGACCTCTGTATCTTTGCAAGAGATGTCAGTGGTACAGAGAAGTAAGTAACAGCAACAATATTAATGTAAATAGTAAGGAAAATCAGCTCAGCCCATCTCCAGAGAGGATCAGGGCTACCCTTTGGCATCTACTTGTCCAGGCGTTTCCATCTTTATAGCTAAATTATTTTAGCAAAAATGCGTCCATACCAAACATGCTGTCTTGGACTTGATGCTTTACTTGTTGGTTTAGTTTTCACGTATTTCTATAAACTTCAATAACACTGTGAGACTGAAAAACCTGTCCCCAGTAACATATGTATGGAGACGCCTCGTGCCTGTCTGCTGTCCCAGCCCACGGCCTGCTCTCCAGCGTGCTGCGTACGAAGAAGGCGTCATTGGAGTTTCTTCCTGAACTGTTGAGTTGCTGTGTCACTTCTGGATTTGCATTGAGGTTTACAGGACACAAATGTCGGAGCATTTCTTCCCTCCCTCCCTCTTCCCTTCCCTGGATTTTATGACAAAGACCCTTGTCCTTGCAGGTAGGATTTTGTTGCAAGTGCTGCTCTGGGACAGGGAGGCCGGGGGAAGGGGCCTCACCACGTCGGCTCAATGCCAGGACCCCACTCCCTGGGTCCCCAGGCATTCCCACAGCTCAGGTCTCTGCTCGGACTAAGACCCTTCCTGCTTCTGAGCAAAGGTGTGGCTGCCAAGTGAGTGGAACTGCGCACCCAGGTTTCTCCGGAAGCCGGAGTGAGGCACGGGAGACCGCAGCTCTCCTTGCGGGTGGGTCTCAGGGGAAATTAAGGACCCCCCAGCCAATGATCGCTTTCCTCTGGCACGCTCTGCTCCACGCGGCACAGCGGATTTGGCCTGAAGCCTCAGGGCTCACCCTGCAGCCTGGGACACATGGGTGTCCCGGAAGCCTGGGGGTTGTCACTGTAGACCGACCCTGATGAGACCCTATGGACTTGAGTATTCAGAACTGGGGATTTCATGGTGTAGATGTCCAGATGTAGGGAGAAGAGCTGCCTACATTCAAGGTGCTTTGGCTTGAAAGAAAGGATCATGTTACACATGCAGTTCCCGGTTTCTAAAACTACCTGATCTGCTCCCTTGAAATAGCAGAGGAAGAGGAACCGTGTCCCTAGACCAGAAGCCCAGTGCCTTCTTGGGGAACTGCAAAGCCTTTTAGAATATCTTTTCACGGCGTTAACTTTCCTCAACTGTCAACTCTGTTAATATAAAGAAGGACTTAATTTCCAGTATGTAAGCATTTTTCTTACTAATTAGTCATATCCCTTCCATCCGGAGGGGCGTTTGAGCCAGAACAGCCCAGTATTTAGCCAAATGCCCGTGGTGTGGCCTCCTCACCAGTGAAGCTGTGACCAGCTGGAAGAATAAGCGAGCGAAAGCCTGAAAAGAACAGGCACCTACAAACACCCAAACTCCTCTAATCTTTATGAAAATCTACGCCACATCCTTAAATTTTGTTTTATGGCTAATCACCCTTTTTGTAATTCGTGGTTGAGGAGGACAAAGTCATCATCAAAGTAAATGGTTTACTTAACTATAGAGTGTTTCGAAAAAGTTTCACTGTTCTCCAGTGAATGCAATGGTGACACCACAGCTCCTGTTGTAAACGTGGCTGCGAATGCTCTGGGTTTGATGGGCGGCTGCCGACAGATACCGCGGTTAGGAGGAAACGGCTGCTGCCTGCGAACGTCCGTCATGGATGGCTTTCCTCTAAGTGGGCGTCACTGTTTTTCTTTCCCCACTGAGACTGATACATAATTGAAGAGCAGCTTGGTGGCATCAGGTTCTTGAGCTGCGGAAAGTAATCCAAGAACCAAATTATTGGTTAGACCAATTCAACAAATGATGCCCCCACATGGGAATGTACAAAGACCCCTGGCGTTGGGAAGGTGGAGGTTCAGATGGGGAGAGAGGGAATCCTTTCTGTAACCCAGGAATATCCAGTCCCAAATCCAGCACCCTGCAACGCCTTTCCTTTATCAGGAGTGTGCACCGTGGTGTGGCTGGACCTTGCCTTCCATTGCGGGAGGCAGGGGCTCTGATCCCCCGGGGTCAAGTTCCACGGTGCTCCCGCTCTGATCGCCAGGTGGTCTCGGAAGAGCGTCCTGTACAGCCCGGCCCTGAAATTCCAGCGTTAGGCTCCTCCGGGGCTTCCCAGAATGGCCTTGCTGGGACTGCAGCCACCGCATGTCTAGGCACTTTGTGCGTGCAGCTTCGTCACGCTGAGGGAGTATTCACGCAGCTCCTCCCATGGCCTCAGTGGCCTTCTGGGATCAGGAGGGAACACACTGCACCATTGAGGGGTGATGCCTCTCAGAAGGCAGAGACCCTGCTCCTTGGGGGCTCTGAGTTGCCGCCTTTTGGACAATGGAGAGTTGTCCCTCCAGTCCCCCTAACCCTGTCGTGAGACGCCCAGAGCTCCTGGAGGGCTGGATGTTAGAGAGGCTGCCGGATGGAACCCAGGGCTGCTTCCAAAGTCTCACAGCACGGGGGGCTCCTCCTCTCCTGCTGTTCCCAAGACCTGGGGGTGGTTTTCCAGGTCAGGGAGCCTGAGACTTCAACGAGCAGAGTCCCTGGAAATCAGGATCCTCTCTACAGAGTGCGGGTCGTCTCTGTGTGAAATCACAAGCCCCTAAGCAACGCTGACCCATGGGTCCCCCTGATGCTCCTGCCTCCCGGTGACTCGTGCCCTGGGTCCCCCTGGAGCTCTGTGCCTTCCGGTGACTCGTACATTGGGGTCTGTGGCTGTGAGGCCTGGCCCCTTTCCCCAGCAAGCGAGTAATTTCTAAGGTACATTTGTTGCCCTTAGGGCCTAGGGACTGAGCAGCCCTGGACCCCGGGGACCCAGAGGCCTTGACATTCATAGCCTGCTAAACCCATATACTCTCAACCACCTGGAGCCAGCCCTGCCCTCCAGCTCTGCTAACCCCGAGCTTCTCTCTTGTCCCTGAGCTGCCTGCCCCTGCCCCAGCCCCTGCACCTGTGCCTGCCCCTGCACCTGCCCCCGTCCCTGCCCCTGCCCCAGCCCCTGCACCTGTGCCTGCCCCTGTGCTTGCCACTGCGCCTGCCCCAGCTCCTGTCCCAGCCCCTGTCCCAGGCCCTGTGCCTGCCCCTTCCCCTGCTCTTGTCCCAGCCCCTGCACCTGCCCCTGCCCCTGTACCTGTCCCAGCCCCGGCCCCAGCACCTGCCCACCGCTTCCCTGTTGTTTTCGCATTTTGGATCTCAGGCTTCTCCCCTTTCTTCACTGCAGCCCCTGGTTCCACACCCCAGGCCTGCCTCTCTTGCAGCCTCAGGGCATTCTGGGTGTGAGCCTCCTTCCCTGCTCCCCCATGGCCAGGGGTCCAAGCTCTGGCTGTCTCCTGGGGTCCTCGTTCTCCCTCAGTTCTCCCAGAGGAGCATGGGGCCCTCCGTGCCACTGGTAACAGTGATGCACTGGGGTCCTGTGCTGGGTGAACACTGGTCATGCAGGTCACGCATCTGTCCCCCTTTCAACAGCACCTTCCCTCTCACACGAGAGCTCTCGAAAAGAAGCAGGTGTTTCCATCCTTTCGGGAGACACACGTTGAGAAGAGGAAGGAGAGCAGAGACAAGTCAAGGCCTGGGACAGCCAATGTGCCGCTGGGAGAGCTCACGCTGCCCAGCAGGGCTTGAGCGTATGTTGGACTGGAACCTGTGCCTCTGCAAACACCACATCCGCATTGGCCAGGTTCCTTGAGACACTGCATCTGCAGGCGCCCCTGGTCCCTAGGACGTAAGTTTGTCGTAAATCAGAAGATGTGATATAGGTTTGAGGCGTGAAATGAGCGACGGAGGCCTAAGTCTCAATCATCGAGGTTTTTCTTTTTTCTATTTAATGGAAAGCAAAATAGTGGAAAAGAAAATAAATAGAGGTAAAACATCAATTGTGATGGCACAAATGGACTCTGAAACAACATGAATTAAAATTCTCCCTCTTGGGAGAATGGAGTCTCCCTCTTGTCGCCCAGGCTGGAGTGCAGTGGCATGATCTCGGCTCACTGCAACCTCTGCCTCCCGGGCTCAAGCGATTCTCCTGTCTCAGCCTCCTGAGTAGCTGGGACTATAGGCATGCACTACCACACCCGGCTAATTTTTGTATTTTTAGTAGAGATGGACTTTCACCATGTTAGCCTGGCTGGTCTCGACCTCCTGACCTGAGGTGATCCACCCACCTCAGCCTCCCAAAGTGCTGGGATTACAAGCATGAGCCACGGCACTCGGCTCATTGAGGTTTTTCAAGCCAGCTTTAGGGTGCATCTGGGAGAAACACCAGCCACAGACACAACTGTGGCTGTTTTTCTGAAGAGCTTTTCAGGAGGCTTTGTGTTGACGCATTTCCTTAAGCAAGACCGGGGGCAGGTAGGAAGAGGGGCCGGCACGCAGGGAAGCTGACAGCTGCATTCCTGTGAGACATTCCTTAGTGCCTAATTTACACTCTCCATAAGGTAAGGCGAATGACCAGAGAGGAAAAGGGAGTAAAGGAAGAGTCAGTTACACAGGCGTCTCTGGGTAGGTGGAGGAAGGAGTCTCTGTTCTGTACACAGAAGACAAGCATGTAGGGGACACGATCAGTGTGGAATCCACACTTCAGCTTCCGGCGCTGGACTTAGACTGTAGACTGGAGTCACCACTGAGTGGCCTGTTTATGGGAGAACAGCAGAGAATTTACTCATGATTGATCTGTGAGGCAGCCCTCCCCAGAAACCTGAGGCCTTTACCTTTCCACGGGGATCTGGCTGGAGCATGAAGTTAGTAACAGCAATTCATTTGGAAGATGGGGTTGCAATGACCTTCCCTTTTGCATAAGAAGTTTGGGCGTCTTGAGATTTTTAAAATTTACCTTTACAGGTTCATATTACAGACAAGTAACTGCCAGAGGTTTCGGAAAAAAGAAGAGGAAACATTAATAGTCTAATAAATAAATGTTAATCATCTAGCTATTCACATTTTTTATGTATAATGAAATGCTATTGTAATTATGAAATATTTGACATTTTCTGGTGCAGAGAATACTTTGAGAAGCATTGCTTTAGGCCTAGGGAGATACACAGATATGATACAGATTTAATATGTACCAAACTATGTAAATACACACATATTATACTATGCATGTGTGTGTGTCATATATACATACTTATGTGCACACATATTGTAATGTATATTGACATAACTTGTGAAATAAAAAAATTATCTTGCCTCTGGTGAAACATACTAAATATCCATGTAAATTCTGATGAATTTAATTTCATCAATAGATGAGTAGCCACATGCGGAAGAACTTTAAAACTGTCGTGACTTGGGTGCATTGCTATCACTCAATACCTGCTAGAGACTGGAAGCACGTCCTTCTTCCTGGAGCACCGGGTCTTGTTGTGTTGGAGATCTTGGTGACGGACTGTATTTGCCTCTCTGCCCACGGAGCCCAAACCTGGGTTTTAGGCTAAAAGTTTATTGCTTCCTGATATGACTCTGAAGAGGAAGAGGCAGCTGCCATCTGAATTCTTCCTTATGGGCTCAGAAGAGAATGTTTCAGGATTAGTATCTGTCCTTGTGAGTATGAGTGTGTGAGTGCTGTGTGCTGTGTGTGGTGTGTGTATGTGTGGCATGTGTGCTGTGTGTGTGGCATGCATGTCATATGTGTTGTGTTTTGTGTGTTGTGTATGGTGTGTGTGGCATGTGTGTTGTATGTGCGGTGTGTGCATGTGTGTCATGTATGTTTTGTGGTGTGTGCCTGTGTGGCATGTGTGTTTTGTGTGTGTTGAGTGTGTGGCATGTGTGTTGTGTATGTGTGGCATGCATTGTGTGCATGTTGTGTGATGTGTGTTGTGTGTGTTGCATGTGGCAGGTTTGTTGTGTGTTCTATGTGTGGTATGTGTTGTATGTGCCTGGCATGTGTATGTGTTGTGTGGGGCAAGTGTGCTGTGTATGTGGTGTGTGCGTGGTATGTGTGTTCTGTGTGTGGCATGTGTGTCATGTGTTGTGTGTTGTGTGTCATGTGTATAGTGTGTGGTGTGTGGCATGTGTGTTGTGTGTGTAGCATGTGTGTTGTGTGCATGTATGTGGCATTTGTGTTGTGTGTGGTGTGTGTGACATGTGGTGTGTGTGGGAGTGTGCTCTGTGGCATATGTGTTGTGTGCGTAGCATGTGTGGTGTGTGTGGCATGTGTGTGCTCTGTGGCATGTGTGTTGTGTGTATGGCATGTGTGGTGTGTCGTGTGGTGTATGCTCTGTGGCACGTGTGGTCTGTGTGGTGTGTGTGGCATGTGTAGTGTGTGTGCATTTGACATGTAGGTGTCACGTGTGTGTCATGTGTGTTGTATGTAGTGTGTGACATGTGTGGTGTGTGCTGTGTGACATGTATATTGTGTGTATTGTGTGTTGTGCACTGTGTGGCATATGTATTTCTGTGGTATGTGTGGTATGTGTGTTGTGTGTGGCGTGTGTTGTGTGTGATGTGTGTGACGTGTGGTGTGTGTGGTGTATGCTATGTGGCATGTGTATTTGGTGTGTGTGGAGTGTGTGTGTTGTGTGTTGTGTGGCGTGTGTAGTGTATATATGTTGTGTGTGGCATCTGTGTTTGTGTGGTGTTTGTGTGTTGTGTGTGTCATATGTGTGTTTGTGTGTTGTGTCGTGTGTGTGACGTGTGCATTGTGTGTCGTGTGTGTTGCGTATGACATGTGGTGTGTGCTATGTGGCATGTGTATTTGTGTGGTGTGTGTGGACTGTGTGTGTTGTGTGGCGTGTGTGTTGTACATATGTTGTATGTGGCATCTGTGTTTGTGTGGTGTTTGTGTGTTGTGTGTGTCATATGTGTTTGTGTGTTGTGTGTCGTGTGTGTTGTGTGTGTGGTGTGTGATGTGTGGTGTGTGTGGTGTGTGCTGTGTGGCATCTGTTTGTGTGGTGTTTGTGTGTG
>NC_045437.1:1617511-1617668 GCF_002776525.5 Piliocolobus tephrosceles
GTGGTATGTGTGTTGTGTGTGGTGTGTGCTGTTGGCATGAGTGTTGTGTATGTGTTGTGTGTGATGTGTTTGTTGGTGTGTGTTGTGTGTGCTGTGTGTGTTGTGTGTGCTGTGTGTGTTGTGTGCTGTGTGGTATGTGTGTTGTGTGTGGTGTGTG
>NC_045437.1:1617678-1771119 GCF_002776525.5 Piliocolobus tephrosceles
TGTGTGTGTTGTGTGCTGTGTGGTATGTGTGTTGTGTGTGGTGTGTGCTGTGTGTGTTGTGTGCTGTGTGGCATTTGTGTTGTGTGTGTTGTGTGCTGTGTGGTATGTGTGTTGTGTGTGTTGTGTGCTGTGTGGCATGTGTGTTGTGTATGCCCCAGTTCTCTGTCTTTAGACGGTTGGGCTCCCCTTTGCTGGCCCCGCTGTGCAGGTGCAGGTGCAGGTGTGCAGGGCGGGCTGGGAGCTCCTGGGGACATGGGGACGCCCCTGAAGTCTGCCCCTGTTTCCCGTGAGGAGCGGGGTTTTGGGGTTTGGGGTTTCGCGCTGGGCTGCGTTCCTGCAGGAGCCAGGCCTCTTCATGCTCTGCGGGGACAGCCGCTGGGGAGGTGCCATGGGGAAGCCGCACTGCCTCTCGTCTGAGCGTGGGTTGGGGCCAGGTGGTGACCCAGGCCCAGCGCGGTGGCCCCAGAGCGTGGACGGGCAGCTGCGGGGCGGCCTCCCTGGGGAGGGGTGAAGCCTCCGCCCCCCACCTCTGCCTCCCTCCTGGGATTAGGCAGGAGTCTCGGCTTGCCCAGGGCCGGTGCTCAGCCTCCTTCCCCCGTCCCACCTCGACCACCCAGCAGCCCTCGTGGACTTGACTGGCAGGCCCTGTCCCGGGATGCCCCGCCAGGTCCCGCCGCAGTCCCTCCGTGCCCGGCCCAGGGTCACTCCTGCAGGCCCTGCCTAGGGCAGCCGTCGGTGGCTGGAGGCGAACTCCCCCCGCCCCCGGCTCCTCCACGCCCAGGTCCGTCCCTGGCATTTCGGCCACTGGGAGGGCGTCCCCTCCGGACCCCGTTCCTCTCCGCAGGGGCTGCGCCGCGTCCCCTGGCCTGCCCTCCACCGTGGCCTGGTCCGCCTGCACTAGGGCTCAGCTGCGCCTGCTTCAGCGTCTCCCGGGTCTGCACAGCCTTCCAGGCTCTGAGGCCTCCACCACGGCCCGCTCCCTGCCGGACGCCTCGCTGCTGTGGCCGCGGTGGTTTTTCGGCCGTGAGGGCCGTTTCTGTCCCTCCACACCGCCTCTCCTCCGCAGGGTGAGGACTGGGGTCTGCTTGGTTTGGATGTGCCTATGCCCCTGCCTGACTGGCCTCCACCTTCCTGCTGGGGCGCTGGGAGGTTTTCTGTCTGGCTGAGTCAAAAAGGGATCGCGCGCATCCCACCGCCCCTCACCACGAAGCCCAGACACTGGAGGCGCAGGGTCAGTGCTGCGGAGAATCCCAGACGGCCCCACAGCCACTGCCACCCGCGGGGCACTCGCCGGGGCTCTGCTGAGGATGTGGGGGCTTTGGTCTCCGCCGAGCTGGGACTCCCGATGGTCTTACCAGAAACTCAGGAGCAGCCCCCAGCCCTGCAGAGCCCGCGGGGGTGGAGACAGGAGACCCACTGTGGGGCCCGAGGCTGAGATGCCGGCCTGCAGGGTGAACGCATTCCAACCCGCTCAGACCCGCCCTCTCCGCAGGGCCCGGGCCCACCCCCGGCCTGTGCTGGGCTGCGTAGCCGGCGGTGGGGGGACCCTGAGAACCCAGGCGCTGGTCAGGTGTCCCTCCTGCCAGCTGGGGTTGTCCGCAGCCCACAGCCAACATGGCCAAGTTTCTAGTCTGTGGGAAATCAATTGCAGGGGAGAGAAAACAGGAAAATTCCTTTTAAAATGTCTCAAATCTCCTGGGTTGCGTTGTTGAATGAAATGAATACATGAATTGCCTTGCGAATAGCTCTTTCCATTTCTCAGAATTGTTGTTTACTAAGATTAAAACTCTCATCAACTGGGATTTTAGAACTTCAGCAGTTCAGATGAGCTAAAGCTGAAGACACTTCTCAAATTTTCCAGTTTTGCAAGTAGAAGCCAAAGAAACTCAAAGTTTGCAATATTCTTTTCAAAATAATTTTATTTTCATGGGTTCCAAAAATACATATCTAGCATAAGTCATATGGGAAATATTTTTTATTCCAAAATTTTGAGTTGATAGATTAATCTGTCTTTGTATGCTGTGCTCTTCTATTACATGATAATTTCATGTATTGAATGATCATTTTTAGAATTTTAGGTAGAATTTACACATCTTTCATTAGCATGAAAAGTATAAATAATTTTAGATTAGTTAGCTACTCTGTTGTTTAAGAGCGATATGAGAAAGCATGTATCCTCACAATAATGCCATTGCAGGACTCACCACAGATCTATTTTATAGAAAGCTCGTCGATTTCGGGGGCAATTTTTATGTAAATAAACAAGCCAACAAATATTTTTCTGCTCTTCTAGCAGGCTCCAGAGCAAACTAAGGAGTGGTACCTGGGCTCTAGGATCCTCATCAAATAAGACTGTTGGACTGGGATAAGAAAGTTCAAATACTCGTACTCCCAACTTTTAAAATGTTGATTTTACAGATCTCCTTTCTTCAGATGTTGAAAAAATGTAGTTGGAAAGCTTTCTCCATGGGAGGGGCATCAAAGAATGTGACCCCACCTCCCATCTGCTGGAGTTGGTGGCCATCAGCCCTGAACTCACAAGTGGAACGCATGATTTGACAACTTGTCTTCTTATTTGTGGAGACTGAATTTTTAGAAAGCTTCTAAGATAAAAATACGGTGAGTATGATAATGACTAATTCCTATGATCAAAAAGACTACACTCTGAGAAGGCTGTGAGTATCCGGGAACTCTGAAGTGCGTGGTGCGGGTATCCGCACAGTTTACAATTAGATCATTTATAGGGGTTATAAATTATCTAATTTAGGGTCTCTAAAGGAACACAGTAAAGATCATTCCTCGGAGACTGAGAGGAATAGGCTGTCTCACGAATATATGTGTTTAAATTGGAGACCCAGGATTTAACTTATGCCAATAGTCTCACTGTTTTTTGATTGGTCCACTCTTTGCCTGGTTCAAATAAAATCCATCTCCATTGACTGGCATTCCCGCCATTCTATCTGTCTACTAGAATATTTCCCGGCTTCATTCACATGTAGTCTCTGGCCAGGAGAATTCTTGGTCGTAGATTCTATGTGACGTTAATACTTTTGCTCAATTTTCCTTATAACAACAACAACAACAACAACAACAACAACAACAAAAAACTAGAACACTTTCTGTGAACTCTCTCAGAGATATCTGTGTGGGGCTTTGATCCTCTTCTGAAGGCCGCTCTGGCTAGGCTTTTCTCTTTGATACCAAATAACTTCCTCATCCCCTGTGGGACAATTTGGATGCAGGTGGGATCCCATGACATCAGCCTGGATGGATGACTCAGATGTTCCCTTTTATCTTTCATCCCTCCCTTAAGAAGACTGGAGTCTTATTAGAGCTCGAGCTCTCCCCTACTAAGTTATGAGTTTAATTAATAATTATCGTGAGTTACTATGGTGGTATCTAGCTTGTGGAGAAAAAAGTTTATAAATGCTCAAAACATTGTAGGTGCAAAAGTGGTTTGTTTTTAAAACCACCTTCTCTTCTTTAAACGTGCAGATTTCCTCCGCAGAGGCCAGCAGTTACCAGTACGGTTTGAAGCAGCAGAGTGCAGGAACGGCCTCCCTGTCTGTCAAAGAGGCTTCCCGAGGACACTCAGTGAGGCCGTCAGATCATCACATGGAGTATCGGTGGCCTTATTAAAACAAAAACAGCAACTCCACAGTCCGGTGAGCTGTATGTGTGCCCAAGTACATAGGTGATTAGAACAGAAAGGCCTAGGCTGGTTATCTAAGCTCTTCCAGTGGCCACCTCTGAGGAAGGTGGGATGTGAAGGGAGTGACAAAGGACTTGGAGAGTTAAGACAAGCACGTGCTCCTGGGTGGTGTGTGTGGTAAGAGAAAGAACCAGGGGAGGTTTGGGGAGGGATCAACCAAGTCAGAATGGGGCATGGTAGGCGGCTTCCAAAATGGCCCCAGTGATCCTTCGATCCTGCCCTCGGGGGCTCCCTGCCCTGGGTTTGGGCTGGGCCCAGAGATGGCCTCTGGTGGACAGGATATGGCAGGAGACGGGAAGTCGCTGTGTCTGTATCACTTCCTACAGAGGCTTAACATCTGTTTGTATTTATACTTGGCTAATAGACTTGGTCTTAATCTATTTATGCCTAGCGTTCCATTATTGGAACATTCCATTATTGGAATGTTCCATTATTGGAACGCTAGGCATGTGAGATTGATATCCTACTGCTCAAGGTGATCACCAAGGTCTGATGGCAAAAATTCAAAAAATTGCTACCCCAGACAAAAATGGGTTAATTCTACCATTTTATTTATTTATTTTTTATGTTACTATTTTCAACATTTTAATAAGAATTTAAAAATATTCAGCAAAATTGACAATATTTTATAATTTTTAATAAATACCTCTAGTGTATCATGAACATTTTACTGCACTTGCTTTGTGGCATTTCTTGGCCTCTATCTTTTTTGATGCACATCAAAGCAAATGCAGACATCGTAAACGTCCCCCTAAAATCTCAGCATGCATATTATCATCTAGAGTTCAGTATTTTTTTACATTTTTTTCCCTTGAAGGTAAATATTACATGTAACAAAATGTCAAAATCTTAAAACCTTCTCTGTGTTTTGACAAATGCACACCTGTGAGGCCCAAACCTTTAAAAAGATGACATAGAGGCCGTCACGTGGAGGCCGTCATCCCACAAAGCTCCATCATGGGCCTTCCTGGCCAATCCTGGCCCCCAGCCCCCCGAGGCAGCCACTCTTGTTTTCATCTGTTTTACTTTTCCATCACAATCAGCCTTGCCTGACCTAGAATATCACGTCAAATGGGGTTGTGGCGTGTAAGCATGGTGTAGACGTCTTCTGCTCAGTGGGATGTTTCTGGGATAGAGCTGTGTCACTGCGCGGAGGTCTGCTTTTTGTTTTATATCAGATTTTCTTGTTTTTCGTGGTACTTAATTAAATCATGTAATATATTAAAAAAATATAATAGCAGTACACAGGTTTGGAAATACAGCCAGCTGACCTGATTCATAAACACACAATGGGTGGGGCAGAGCAGTGCAGGCGTCCAGAGGCACAGCCAGCACATGTGGGCACTGATGCTCTGTACGCCCGTCAGCACACCTTGGGGTGGGATGGGGAGCGTGTGTGAGTTGGTTCTGGGCTTTAGTGGGGTTACTGGAGGGAGTGGCATAGTGCTGATTTTATAGTCTTTGTCAGACAGTTCAGTCATCTCCACTTCTGAGGGCATGCATTCTCCCCTGCTCTCAATCCCCCATCTCTCTCTCCTGTCCATTTTTGCCTGGGGACTTACCTTTGAAGAGGGGTTTTCTGCAGGAATTCTGCCTGCTCTAGCCTGGGAAATCTTTCTCCCTACAATTTCACATTTAAGTCGGCCAGGACGCTTGCAATTTCACTGGTTTCAGACCCTTTTGGTTTTCATTTTTCATTTACATTCTAAACAAGGTGGGTAGTATTAATTCAGACACCACACCCATACATGGCCAGATCTGGGCTCCTGCAGGTTACAGGGGGATGCTTTTCCCTAGGAGAGACTTACAAGGGGGTGGGGTCCCTGACACTTCCCATCAGCACCTGGTTCTATGCAGGGGCCTCAGGCCCTCTCCTGACTGGGAGCTTGTACCATCTGGCGTCCCTGTCACCTGCCTGTGTAGGCCTCAGGGCTGCAGCTGCCCGGGTTGTTGTTCTGAGTCCTGTCTTTGCTTCTGGCTCCTAGGAATGTCCCTTCCTCTCATGCTAGAACACGTATTTGTGTTGGGGGGACTATGTTTCATGAGTTGCGTGCCTGTTGGCCGTCCTGCCAGTTCAGCTTACTCTGCATAGTAACTGGAGCTTTTCTTGTCAGGGAGTTGACCTTTACGATGGCCCACCGTGCACTGCATGCTTGCTCCACGCTCAGGACACACGATATACGCTCCATGAGGAGACACAAGCTCCTGACCTCACGTGGCTTCCTGTCTAAAGGGAGAAAATAGAATAGATTAAAGTCTAGGACTCTGCCTTTTAATGAGCGATGGGCTGAGTCTACAGAAGGAAATGCCCCTGAGTGCAGGCTGGGGAGTGGTGGATGCAGAGGAACCGTGGGGCAGGAGGGTGCTGGGCATGGTGTCATTCCAGGCAAAGAGTCAACCCCAGCCAGCACAGGGACCTCGCAAAACTTCAGCCTAGGATTTAGCAGGCTGACCTGTGCTGTGAGATCACAAGGGTTGGTCACATGCGAGCTGTGGGAAGAATGTTATTAATATTTTTATGTCTAAGGATTTAAAATTATCACATGGATTTTTAAATTGCTGGGGCAGTGCCTATGGTGTTGACACTTACATGAAGGCTCAACCTTGACTTTAAATGGTGGAAGCATCTCTCCTCTGGATGTGGTGGCAGGAGGTATCTCCCACGCGAGGACTCTGTGCTGAACGTGTGACTGTCGCCCCTGTTGTGAGTCTCTTGGGCTTCGCTCCTGTGACTGGATCCCATCATTCAACAAGGGGACTTTTAAGACGTCATGAAGACCTCAAATCTTCTGACGTGAAGTTAGGGATTATCCTAGGTGTGCCTGAGCTAACCCGGGAGCCTTTAGAAGAGAGTAGAGGGATCACCCCAGCTGGTGTTGAAGACGTACCTGGCAGGGTGTTGAGAGAAGTAGGCCAGGGGCAAAGGCCTGATTCCTGCCAGCACCTGGTGAACTTGGAAGAGGCTCCAGAGCTCAGATGCGACCCGCCCCTGGCAGGTGCTGACTTCAGCCTGGTGAGACTCTGAGCAGAGGACTCAGTGCAGCCCCGCCTGGCTCCCGACCACGGTGCTGTGAGCGGACACACGGGGGTCTTTAGCCACATCACTCTCACCTCCCCCTGGGGTCTCGGAATGGAGAGACAGGTGAGGGAGTGAGGGGCTCTCTGGGCAAGTCGGCAGCTCCTGCCTGGTCAGGCTGCATGAGGCTGTGGTTCAGGGGTTGTATGTAGTGTCCTGGTGTTAGGGAGAGGCCTCCCTGCTGCAGGAGGCGCTCCCTGGGCAGAGACTGCATGCACAGATATGGACGCTCACATCGAGGGCCCAAAACAGGCAGGGAGAAGATGACACCATTTTTTACAAAAATACATGTGTTTCTATTTTAACTTAATTTGAATATTACTTTTATCATAAAGTTATAAATAACTGTGTTTTATTATTACAACACTTCTTTTTCCAGCTTCATGTATGATGAATAAAAATGGGGTATACGCAGGGTGTGCAGCATGATGATTTAATGTCTGTCTACACTGAAACGACCACCACAACCAAGCCGAGTACATCCATCACTCAGGCAGTCACCGTGGTATGAGTGCGGTGAGATGGCTTTGATCTGGCTCTTAGCAACTTCCAACGCTCCTGGTACCTGCAGTCACCACGCCGCACCCAGGCTTCTGTGCATGTTCATCCCACAGCTGCAGGTTTGGACCCTTTGACCAAAGCCTTTTCTCTTCCCCTGGGAATCACCATTTGGCTCTTAATGACTGTGAGTTTCTACTTCTTTTTTTAGAGTCCATGCATAAGGAAGAGCATGGAGTGTTTGTGTTTCTGTCTAGCTTATTTCACTTAGCATAACATCCTCAAGGTTCATTCATGTTAGTGTAAATGGCAACATTTCCTCTTTTTTTTCTTTCTTTCTTTTTTTTTTTTGAGACGTAGTCTCGCTCTTGTTGCCCAGGCTGGAGTGCAGTGGCATGATCTCGGCTCACTGCAACCTTTGGCTCCTGGGTTCAAGTGATTCTCCTGCCTCAGCCTCCCAAGTAGCTGGGATTACAGGCGTGTGCCACCTCGACTGGCTTTTTTTTTTTTTTTTTTTTTTTTTTTTTTTTTTTTGATAGAGACAAGGTTTCACCATGTTGGTCAGGCTGGTCTTGAATGCCTGACCTCAAGTGATCCACCCTCCTCGGCCTCCCAAAGTGTTGGAATTATAGTCATGAGCCATCACGCCTGGCCAGGACTCCCTTCTTTTTCAAGGCTTGGTTATATTCCGCTGTGTGAGTATGTGTCCCTGCTTTTTAGAGGCTTGGTCGTATTGTGCTGTGTGTGTGTATGTGTCCTGCTTTTTCAAGGCTTGGTCATATTCCGCTGTGTGAGTATGTGTCCCTGCTTTTTAGAGGCTTGGTCGTATTGTGCTGTGTGTGTATGTGTACGTCTTCGTGTGTGCACCACATTTTCTTTACATATCCCGTTGCTGGCAGACTTGTACGTTGTTTCCACATCTTGGCTATTGTGAGTGATAGCGCAATGAATGTGCAAATGCAGGTACTTCTTGGAGAGAGTGATTTTATTTCCTTTGAGTATATACCCAGTAGTGGGATTGTGATCTCATACCCTAGCTCTATCTCTAATTTTTTGAGAAAACTACAGACTGTTTTCCATAATGGTTATATTAATGCACTTTCCTGCTAACTGGGTACAAGGGTTCCCTTTTCCCCACATCCTCACCACACGTGCTGTCTTTTGACTTTTTGATAACAGCCATTCTAACAGGTGTGAGGTGATCTCTCATGGTGGTTTTGGTTTGCATTTCCTTGGTGATTACTTACGGTGAGCACTTTTTCATCTGAGTTTTGGCCACTTGTTTTATTTTCTTTGGAAACATTTCTATTCAGGTTCTTTGTCCATTTAGCCAGGTTGTCTGTTGTATACTGTGGAGTGGTTTGAGTTCCTTATATACTCTGGAACTACGTGATACTCATAGGTATTTTCCATACTCAATAGTGCATATTAATTAATTTGTAAACACAAAGAATAGTTGTAGAACTTTAAAACAGGATGGACAATGCTGTTTGCAACATTTTTATTTAGTGAGTACTCGGAAATGGAATAAATGTTCAGACAGTGACATCTTCTTACCAGGGACTGCACGGGGCATTTGAAAGAGTTTTATTTTCTTTAAAAAAAAAACATTTTTCTTCTTTTTGAACATCTTCAGTGTTTCTAAAACAAGCATTCACTATCCTTATTATTGCTATTTTAGAAAGAAGCTTGAATTAGTGATTTAACTACATTCCACCACCAACAGACTCCAAACTTTCACCAGCTGGTTTGCTTTGGGCAGAAGGCCCAAAGTCCTTTTGGCCTCAGATTGTATCTGATGCCTTCAAATAGCATCTTTTCTCCCCAGTGGCCTTGCAGTGTGCTCCTGGTGCTAGCACAGCTCTACTGTGAGCTGTTCAGGCACAGAGGCCCCGGGGGCCAATGGAGGAAGGCTCTCAGCTCTGGCTCCCTGAGCAGCACGGCAGGAGGCTGCAGGAGGAGGCCAGTCGGATGCTCTTCTGTTTCTTCTACAAACACAGATTTCCAGTTTTCAATGGGCAGGAGCTCTACATGAGATTAGAACCCCTAGTAGGGGTGTGAGCGCTGGGGGAAGGGGAGGGCATCCTGTTTTCCCCTGAAACCCGATTCTTGCCATGAGTTTAGTCTCTTCCTTCTTTCATCTTGATGCAAAAAATGAAGTTTATGTGAATCTTGATCCTTTAAGTAGCTGAATGTCTCACAGAAACAACTGTTTTCATTCTCCTTTTACAAACAGGGAAACTGAGGCAGAGAACAAAAATGAGTGGTCCTGGCACAGATCCAGTGACTCTTCAGGGCTGGCCTGTTGGTCTCATGAAGGAGCCCTGCGTTCTCAGACACAGCCCTCCAAACTCTGGGGCCCCTTTTCTGTAACTTCTGTCTCATCTCTGGAAAACCAGGCTGCTGCGTGGCTTAGGAAGGGCCAGAGAGATGTTTTGGTTTTGCTGATATTTTGATTAAGGAGTCAATGATTTCTTTGTCCCACATTTCCTTGCGATGGCCATGACTTAATCAGCACAGTGGGACCCCCCGTCCCCCACCCCGGTGGGATGAAGTAGAGGTCAGGTTCTGTGCCAAGCTTGGCAGGCTACAGCCCCAGGCACTTAGCCACTCATGCAGGTGTTGCTGAGAAGGTGCTCTGTAGGTAAGATTAAAGTCCATCATCAAGCAACTTTCAATAAAGGAGATAATGTCGGATAATCCTGGTGGGCCTGAGCCAATTGGTTGAAGGAGAAAAGCTGAGTTTTGCTTGAAGAAGAGGCAGGTTTGCCTGTGGATGGCAGCCTCAGCTGTGCTTCAGAGATTCAGCCTGACCTTCCTGGCACCTGGCCCTGTGGGTTTCAGACCTGTGCAGCCAGACCCCGCAAGTCCATGAGCCAATTCCTTGCAGCGGATGTTGCAGAAAGTCAGTCGGCACCTCTTGCTGGTGGAGCCCAGCTGGCACAGGTGGAGGGGGAGCACATCCTCCAGGAGCATGGAGGAGGGGCTGTGTAGGCGCTCGTGGAGAATCCATCCTAGTGAGCAGGGTGGTGGAGACAGAGGCTGTGGGGGAAACAGTGACTTGGGTAGTTGCAAGGGGGACCCCCTGAGAAGAGCCTGACTTCTCAGATTGAGTTTCCTGTCTCCCCCACCCCTGGCCCTGAAGCTCTTGCTGACTTAGCTCTTTGCTCTCCATCATGGCCCCCAGCTTTTGCTCCCACACCAGATGTGCTCACAGCCCCAGTGTGGGGCTGAGGTTCTTGTCCACCCTTGGGACGTGCCCTGCAGAGAGAGGGGTCAGTGGCACCCGTGACCCACCACCTGCTCATTGAAGTGGAGGCAGAGGGCGGAGCTGGCTGCATTCACACTTTCTGCAGGTCATCATCTGTTGTTTCCAAGCAGAAGTTTGAACTTTCCTGCCAACGATTTCATTTCATTTTAAATTTGCTTTAAAGAAATACAGGAAAAGTCTTCCCTGAGGAGGTGACATCCGCACTTGTTTTCTGGGTGGCTTTAGGAGTCGTGTGGGTCCCGGGGACAGATGGAAGCTTGAAGGGCAGAGGGTAGGAAGGGACAATGTCATGAGTCAGTGTGTGCAAGGGAGCCTCAAAAACTGCAGAGGGAGGAGCTGCCTGTGCCTCTTGGATTCTCAGCCCAGGGTCAGGGGCAACATTCCTGTTCTCGCTACTTCCACAAGAGGCAATTAATCCTCGGCGTTCAGTGTCTCGGGTCCAGACCATCTTCCCAGGCACAGCCAAACCATGATTATTGGATCATCTCTGTTGAGTAACTTCATTTTCCCGTCAGTCAAATCCAGAATCAAGCAACTGAGTGCAGCCAGTGTGAAATGTCTCAGCGAACAATGCGTTAGCTACAGAGCCCTTGGCAACGTCACTGCTGGCATGTGCAGAGGAGCTCTCCAATGTGAAAATAGCCCATACTCTAGAACAACAACCCAGCACCACTTTTAGAACAATGTGAATCGTGTCTGTGGAAGGGTAAACATACGCTGCTTACATCGTTGCTGTTTACTTTTTAAGGTGTGAAGACCAAATTGAGTTACTCACGGATTCTTTAAAAAGCCAGCCTCTTAGCCAGGTGTCCTGTGCTTTTGCGGCAGGCACATCTCACCAAAGCTCCAAGTCTCCCTGGAGATTTGCATATGATCCCCCTTAGAATAGTCCTTCTTTTCCAAGTTGGGGAGCTCTCTGTGTCCTAAAAGGGCCTCCTGCAGAGATAGCTTGAGGGGCTCCCATGGGGATGCTGGCAGAGCGCTCCACAGAACCAGCCCTGCCCTCTGGACACTGGTTTCTGGTGGTTTTCCAAAGGCAGCCTCTGGAGGCCTCTGCCTGCCTGCCCCACACATCACCGATGCCTGGGTGCCGCCTGCGGCATCACCGATGACCACAGGGCTGGTCCCCTGCTTCTCATCTGTCATCACTGTTCCAGCTGCTCCATGTTCAACTGGACTGGCCCTCATCTCCCCAACCTGCCCTCTTCCTCCCTGACACTGCCTGCTCCCAGGGGCTCTGCCAGACCCACGATGGCGCCTGGGCACACTCAGTTGTCCAAACAAGAACTGCAGCAAGGAATTAGAGATTTCTTAATCAGCTTCACCTCGCTCCCCTGAAAGGTGTATGGTCCCCTTTCCCCAAGACAGTTAACCACCAACCCACTTTGGGAGTGGACATGATTTCTTCCTAAACGTTGGCCAATCATCAGGATCACAGAGTGAAAGGCGTTCACATCTATACTTCCTTAAAGGGATTGTACGTCCCCAGTTAACAATAATTTAGTAGGATTTTTTTTTCTTTCCCTTATGTAGACTCTGTTCTTCCTTGCAGCCCATGGAGAGCAGTGATCACAATGACTGTTCCCTTACATGTAGCAGCAATAATTGTCCAAGATATATGTGTTCATACAACAAACTTTTATAATACAAGTTTTCTTTTGCTGAGAACAACCCCATCAAAAAGTGGGCAAAGGATATGAACAGACACTTCTCAAAAGAAGACATTTATGCAGCCAACAGACACATGAAAAAAAAACACTCATCATCACTGGTCATCAGAGAAATGCAAATCAAAACCACAATGAGAAACCATTTCACACCAGTTAGAAGAACAATCATTAAAAATTCAGGAAACAACAGGTGCTGGAGAGGATGTGGAGAAATAGGAACACTTTTACACTGTTGGTGGGACTGTAAAATAGTTCAACCATTGTGGAAGACAGTGTGGTGATTCCTCAAGGATCTAGAACTAGAAACACCATTTGACCCAGCCATCCCATTACTGAGTATATACCCAAAGGATTATTAATCATTCTACAATAAAGACACATGCGCAAGTATGTTTATTGCAGCACTGTTCCCAATAGCAAAGACTCGGAATCAACCCAAATGTCCATAGTGATAGACTAGATTAAGAAAATGTGGCACATATACACCATGGAATACTATGCAGCCATAAAAAAGGACGAGTTCATGTCCTTTGTAGGGACATGGGTGAAGCTGGAAACCATCATTCTGAGCAAACTACCGCAAGGACAGAAAACCAAACATCGCGTGTTCTCTCTCATAGGTGGGAATTGAGCAATGAGAACACTTGGACACAGGTGTCCATTCCACAAAATATCACCACGACCCTGATCAGCACCCAAAGCTTGCCCCTTGCTCCACTATCAACTTCCCCTCTGTGGGAACCGCCAGCCCGACGTCCAGCAGCAGGGCTTGGCCTTGCCTGATTTTGAACTTCCTAGGAATAGGATTACGTATCAGGCATATTTTCCATCTGGCTTCTTTAACTCAAAATGATACAAATGAAGTTCACCCTTTTGCTTCTATGCAGCTCCTTCCTCGCGACTGTTGTGGGTGTGTTCCCTTGCACAAATGCACTACAGTCATGCTTCCATCCTGCTGCTGATGGACATTTGACTTGTTCCCAGGGTGGGGATACTGTGAACACTCCACCCAGGAGCATTCTTACATATGTCCTGTGGTAAACATGTGCATGGATCTCTGTGGGGTGTGCACTGAGATGGGGAGCTGCAGGGTCATTTGGTGTGTGGATCTCTGTGGCGTGTGCACCGAGATGGGGAGCTGCAGGGTCATTTGGTGCGTGGATCTCTGTGGGGTGTGCACCGAGATGGGGAGCTGCGGGGTCATTTGGTGCGTGGATCTCTGTGGGGTGTGCACTGAGATGGGGAGCTGCAGGGTCATTTGGTGCATGCACATTCAGATTCACTTATCTAAGGTGGTCATGAGAATTTATCTCACCGATCACGGGTTCTGGTCCCAGTTCATGCCTCCTCAGTCCTTGATCAGGGAATCTTTGTGTTTTTCTTGAGCCTCGCTGGTGGGTGTGCAGCAGGTCCTGTCTGTGTTTTTTTTTTTTTTTTTTTTTTTTGCATACCCATGAAGACTAATGAGACTGTGCACCTTTTCACCTATTTATTGGCCCAATTGGGGAGTATTTTTTATTAAGAGCCTGCTCAGTCCTTTGCCAGTTCTACCACATGGGTGTCTATCTCTTTCTTATTGGTTCATAAAAGAATTTTAAAAATATAATCTATATTGCTTTATATCTCATTCTTGTAGGTTATATGTATGTAGAAAACGCATTACCTGCAGCCTTTGCACTTTCTCAACAGTGTCCTTGGATGACAGCAAGCTCTTACATTTCAATCTTTTTGTCAGTGGTTTCGTGCCTTTTGTGTTCTCTGTAAGTAATCTTTTCACAGTTCCCCAATAATCACACTTTTTTTTTTCTTATGTGATTCTCTGGGAGACTTAATTATGTTTATTTTTACCTTTTACATGTAGGTCAACATTTCATCTGGAATCGGGTTTTTGCATGGTGTGAGATGCTCAGAGTCGAAAATTTCTTTATGGATATCAAATTTACACAGCCCATTGGTTGAAAATGCCATTTCCCACGATACATATTATCTTTTCCATAAATTGAGGTCCATATATGCATGAGTTTGGTTCTGGACACTCTATTCTGTTTTGCAGGTTTCTGTTGAGCCTGCAGGGACACTCATGGTGTACATGATGTAGCTTTGTAAAAACTCTTGATCGCTGGCACTCTAAATTTTTTCCTCATATTTGTCTTGGTTGTATTTTGTCCTTTGTGTTTCCATATACATTTTAGAAACAGCTTGTCAATTTCCACACACACACACAAATCCCACTGAGTGATTTATTAGGACACTGTGGGATCTGTAGAATAATCTGGGGAGAACTGATCTTTTATAACATTTGGTTTTTGACAGCCCTGGAATGTTCCTTCTGACTCCCAGGCCATCCCTCCATGACTGTGTTCTGTGGGTAACCCTCGATCTCTCCCGATCAGCCCCATCATGCTGGTGTCCAGAGAAAAACGTAGGCTCCCAAATTCAGAGATGGAGGGATTGGTGAGGCTGGCATTCAAGGAGAAGAGTGAGAGGTGGATATAGATGTTTTAGAGACAAAGCTGCCTCAGTGCCTAGAAAAGGACTTGAGATCCCCAAGGACACAGGTGAGTTTGGAGACCACACATGTGTGGTGTTAGGACACAGGTGAGTTTGGAGACAACACATGTGTGGTGTTAGGGCACAGGTGAGTTTGGAGACCAGACATGTGTGGTGTTAGGACACAGGTGAGTTTGGAGACCACACATGTGTGGTATTGCACACCTCTGGGGCAGGGACCCTCTGGCAGGGCTCAGCAGCCTCTGCAAAGGTATCAAAGGCAGAGGGGCTGGCCGCCTCCCAGCTCTCGGGTGCTGTGCACACTCCTGGACCCCTTTCAACTGAGTTGATTGGAGTGGGGTGGTCATCAGGATTGCCGTGTCCTCCACAATGTGTATGTTCGACTCCTCAGCTCCAGGGTGATGATGTGAGGTGAGGCCTTGGGAGGTGATTGGGTCTTGAGGGTGGGGCTTCATAATGGGGTTGCTGCCCTTGTGACGGAGGCCTCAATGGGCTCCTTGCCCTCTCTCCACCTGGTGAAGACACAGCAAGCAGATTCCATCTGTGGACCAGGACTCAGGTCCTCATCAGACATCCTATCTGCTAATAAGTTGGTCTTGAACTTCCAGCCTCCAGAACTGCGAACCATTGTTGACAAGCCGCACAGTCTGTGTATTCCATTATAGCAGCCCAAAGGGATGAGGAGACGGATGTGGCCTGGTGATAATGCACACCTCTCATGGGGACAATGTCCTTATTCCCCTCCTGCTGCACTGAAGACCTGGAGCAACGGCTGCCATCCATGCATGAGGACCCCTCGGAGGCTCCACCTGCACAGACCTTGCTAAGGGTGAGGTGTTTACTAGAAGGAGCACATTTCCTAGTTAAAATCCAATTAGATTCTCCTTGGCAGCTTACCTTACAGAAACAGGTATAGACTATCAGCTTGTCCAGCTGGATGCATCCCTTCGGAGGGAGGCCTGGGGCCACGTGCACCTAATGAAGGTGTGGCAGTGCCTGGGAAGGGGCTGGCTTTCCACTCAGCAAATGCTTTCTTAAAGAAAGACTGTGAGGAGAGTCCATTTTCTTAGAGCCATATGAAGCAAATCCTAAAAGCCAACTGCCCAGTCTCACCCCTTAACAGTGAACCTGGGGAGTGACATCAGAAATTCCCAGTGTTTTCCTCCTCGTTGATCCCTGTGACGAAGGCACTTGCCCATGTGTATTCTGTAGTAGGAGTTTGCACTCTGAAACTGGTCTTTATTAAAGAACAAGCACATTATTTACCAATCATAGTAGGAGAAATACCTAATTATTTATAAAACCTGTTGCTCAGCATGACAATACAGGTGACCACATGTCATCCACAGAGTTTCAGATGACTCTGTTATGCCGACCATGTGCTGGTGGATGTGTAGTTCTCTCATAGGCCTTTTAGCTTATTGAAAATCATGCGTGCATCCCAACTGTTGTTTAGGATTCTGAGCCCCCTGGGCTGGGAGCCACAGCACTGATGACCTCAGAAACAAGGTTGTTAAAGGCTGTGTTCTCTCCACACCCCTTTCTTGTGAGGCTCTGGGATGCTCCTTGGTCTGGAGGGGCATCCTTCCCATGGCCCTGCAGGAGACTGCTGTCATCTGCATTCTACTGAGGGCGTCCCTGGTCCCAGGTTTCGTCCTCTCACCCTGACATGCTCAAATGAGTCAGTCCTCTTCGTTCATAGATTCTACATTTGCAAATTCTCCTACTCACTGAAATTTATTTGTAACATCAAAATCAGCATTCATGCAGTGTCTTAGAATTTGTAGATGTGCACAGAGCGATAAAAAATCAGAGTCGTCCGACATGCACAGCCCCAGCTGGGGTGAACAAAGGCCCAGCTCTGCCTTCCTGTTACGGCTCATCTTGTAAACGATGTGCTTCCTGTGGTCTGTTGAGTGCCGTGTTTCTTGAATTTGTGTGCATTTTGCTGGTGATCTCACTGTTTAAGAGGACGAGCACAGTGCAGAAGAGCTGTAGAGTGCCCAAGTGCAAAGGGCTGTGTAGTGTGCCTCACAGAGAACACGTGTGTCTGAGAAGCTTCCCTCCAGCACGAGTGATAAATCACCACTGTGTAGTGAACAAGGTGTCTGAACAGAAACACATGACACAAGGCTGTGCACTGATCCACAGAAGAGATGCTGTGACCAGAGCTGAGCCCCGCGTCTCCCCAGGATCGGGGGTGTTGGTCAGCTCACCATCTGCAGACTCCAGTACGTAGCCACCTTGAGTGGTGGGGACTGAGTGCACTTCTCACCAGTACTCGGCTAAAAGTCTGCGTGCGACCTAGCTTCATGTGTCCTGAGTTTGGTCTTTGTTTCACAAAGGGAAGGGGGTTGGATGTTGGGTTTCCCAGAACATGGTGCCTGTTGGGAAGTGCCCCCAGCGCCTCAGAGCCAGTGGGAGGAATCCACCCAGATGCTGCTGACAAACCTCCCTGCGGCAGCTGCCACTCCACACGGAGGTGCAGGGAAGCCAGCTGCCAGGGCACACACACAAACACGTGCAGGTGCACACACACCTTCACACACAGGCACACACACCATACACTCACACACACACCTGAACACGCACGTGCACACATGCCACACTCACAAGTACACAAGCACACATACCCGAATACACACATGCACACACACTCTACACTCACATACACAAGCACACACAGCCACATTGGAACACACATGCCACACTCACAAGCACACATGGGAACACACATATGCACACACTCATGCCACACACACACAAGCACTCACATTGGAAAGCACACACCACACCTACACACAAGTGCACACACACCTGAACACGCACATGCACACACATGCCACACTCAGGAGCGCACACACACCAGAACACATGCACACACTCCTGCCACACACACACAAGCACACACACATTGGAACACACATGCCACACACACAAGCACACACACAGCGAAACACACATATGCACACATACATGCTATACACACACAAGTGCACACACACAGGTACACATGCCAAACACACATACTGGAACACATACGTGTACACACACCACATAAGCACACACACTGAAACACACATGCACACACACACCACACACACGCACACCAGAACACGGACATGTATACACATGCCACACTCACACACGCACATACCTGAACACACACATGCACACGCATGACGCGCACACACACACACCTGAATATGCACATGCACACACACGCCACACTCACATGTACACAAGTGCACACACACCAGAACACACACACACCACACACACACAAAGGCACACACACATACATCGGAGCACACATATGGACACACACATGCCACACACACACCAGAACATAGGCACATGTGCCACACTCACAAACACACACATATACTGAAACACACACATGCACGCACACCACACACACTGAAACACGTGCACACAAACCACACACACAAGCACACACACACAATGCACCTGAACACACACATGCACACACATGCTATACTCTCACACATGCAAACACATACACATACCCGAACACACACATGCATACACACACACACCACACTTGCACACACCCTCCAGCATGTCCACAATATTTCTCTTCCCTGATGGGAGAAGCTCTTGGTGCTTGGAGACTCCACTGAGAAGTGCTCCCTGGAAGCAGAAGCAGCTGTGGGAGATAGAGAAGGCGATGTGGGGGCTGGTGGGGCTGAGCTTCCCACTCTGGGCTGGTGTGGATGGTTGCAGAGTCACCAAAAGTGACACCTGGCCTTGAGGGACCCTGGCAGGTGACAGGAGGCAAAAGCACCGATGTGGATGATTCTTCAGGAGAGGAAGCTGAGAGCCTCCTTCAGGCCACAGCCCAGAGCCTCTGGGGACCCCCAGGTGGAGCCACGTCCTGGTCGCTCAGATTCGGTACCTGGTCAGCAGCCTGCAGCTCTTCAGCACCCTTGGGGCAGTGACGCCTCCTCTGGGCACGTGGGAGAGGCCAGTATCCTGTTGTCCCTGTTGGTTAAACTTGTGGCTTGATCTTCCTTAGACAGATGCCAGCTCCATCCCCAAGGGTGAGCTTTAAAGGCTCATCGTAAGGCCCTGCCTTCCCTGTCCTCCCCACGACACCTCCTGGACCCGTGCCCATCCCTAGACCCATGCCCCTCAGTAGGCAGCATTTTCAAGGCTGTCTCTTGGCCCTGGACGGTTGTCTGGTCCACCTTCATGCCCCATCACATCATTGAGGCTCAAATGCCCCCTCCTCACCAGGCCTCCACTGACGCCCTCTCCACAAAGCATCCCCTGCTGCAACTCCGTGTCCTGACCCAGGGCCGTTCCCCCATATTTGTCACCATCCAAGGCAGTACCATTTGTTTCCATGTTTGTTCACTTCCTGTCTGTGTCCCCCACCAAGCATGAGCGGCGTTAGGGCAGGGGCTGGTTTCCGGGGACTTGTGTCATGGTGGTGGCCACAGTATTACGGTAGACGCTAGCAGAGGAAAGGGAAATTGAAGACATTTGTTTCACAAAAAGTTTGTTTCCTAGAAGGCACCCACCTGGCAGAGAGACACACCTGCTGTCAGCGGCGTTTTAGGGGCTGAAATCTGTCATCCTGCCAGGCCACTAAAGGGAAAACCAATGTTACATTTTGGCAATTTGCTCAAACATGCAGCAGAATGAAGGTCATTTCTCTGCTCACTGCGAACAACTTCCCATCCCCCACAATTGATGCAGGCCCGGAGTGTGCGCCCAGCCGGCCACAGGTGCGGCAGCGGCCCCCACTCGGCGGTGTGCTCCTCCCCTCCCCTTTCCTCCTTCCGTCGCCTTTTCCTTTTCAGTGAAACATATTCCATCTTTCCTTAAAATAAAACATGTAAATTTTTAGGAATATTACCTGGTAAATGGGAAATATCTTGGTTCTCGACAGGTGAATTTGTGTAACTGGGGTGCAGGCTTACAGACAGAGGTAGTTTTCTCTAGTCTTTTCTGAGTGATGTGGTTTGCACCTTTGTTTTGCAAGCCACTTTCTATGGGTGTACATTCTGTCCTGGAGAAGTGTAGGGCCTCCGGGCCAGTATGAAGGCGTGGCAGTCCAGCCCTGTCTCGTAGAAATACCATGGGAACCACACGGGTAAGTGGACGTGTTAGAACAGTCACATCAAAAAAGTAAAACAAACAGGGACATGGGTTCTATGAAATTATATGAAACACTATGATTCATTTAACCCAGCCTATCTAAAATACAATCATTTCAAAATGTTCCTGTGATAAAAAACGTGTAGTGAGATAGTTCACAGTCCTTTTCGTACTAATTCTTGGAGATCCGGAGTGTATTTTACACTTACTGCACATCCAAATTTGAACCGGCCACATTGTGGATGCCTATGGCCACACAAAGCCAGTGGTCACTGCACCAGACGGCACAGCCCGAGGGCAGGGGTTGGTGAGCCGTGGCCCGCAGTCTGCTCATGTCTGGTCCACAAGTTGAGAATGACGGTTAGAGTGACAAATGGTAGAAAAAAGAAACAGCAGAAGAATATGTGATAGAAGCCATAGGTTAGGATGTTCAGGTTTATCACAGTGATTTTCAGGTGAGTCAATCAATAAACACATATTTTTTTTTCTGAGTTTTAATAGCAGAAAATGCAGATAGAAGAACCCCCATAAACAGAAGCTGTATGGGGGCTTGAGAACCGTGGGTCTGGTCTGAGCCCAGGCAAGGTGGCCACCTGGTGAGGGAGGCGCCCAGCAGCTGAGAGGCAGGTGGCCTCAGCCCATGTCACCTCACCCCATGTCACCCGGCCCCACGTCACCCGGATCCCCTGCGTTCCCCGTCGTGCAGCACTGCCTTCTCATCCACAGCGGGTCTCGTTGGCGAGGCTCAGGTGAGAGGTGTGCTTCACGGTTGTTTGCAGTCGGGGGGATAAAGAATACTTTCAGCTTGGTCCTGTCTGACTGTCACCCTCAGCTGCTTTACCAGGCTTTGGGTATGGCCTTGGAAGAGGTGCGAGGTCAAGCTCACGGATGCTCATCTTAAAGGGATTCCCACGGCAGGTGTGAACAGAACCATTGTCTCACCTTTTATTTTACAGGATTGCCGGCTGTTACCACGTATGTCTTGGGTGACCTAATTTGCAAACATAGTATTAATTTCCTCTTAAAATCATGCAGACAGAATATAAAAATGTGTGCTCAGCCTGTGGCAGGAAGGCAGACGGGGCAGCCACACAGTTTCTCCTTCCTGCTGCCCTTGGCAGACCCAGCAGGTTTCAGTCCGAAGAGCTTTCCCACCACAGGCCACGGGGATCGTCCATAGACCGAAGGGGCCTCCTGACTCTGGTGTCCTGGGCAGCCGCTTCTGGCTCCAGCTATCACTTCCGTATCCCACTAACTGACCCTGAAGGACCTGCAGATGCCCAGGAGCTCGGGGCTCAGGCTGTTGCATCCCCTCTGTCAGCCACACATGGACCCCCAGGAGGTCCTTGGCTTCTGCTGACCCTATTGGGGCATCAGAGCCCTGTGCGTTCTGGTCCAGCACCCGAATGACTGGAGGGCTCCCCTGCTGAGGCCGCGGCTGGACCTCACGGAGCTTGGGAAGACCTTGTGTGTGCGGTGCATCTTCATGGTGTAGCCACAGGACCAGAATGCGTTCTGAGAAATGTGACTTTGTCATCGTGCAAACATTGCAGAGTGTTCCCTTACACAGATTGAGGTGGCACAGCCGACTCCACACCTGGGCTGTACGGTGTAGCCGTCACTCCTGGGGCACAGGTCTGTTCAGGAGGGGACTGTCCTGAAACTGCAGGCAGCTGTTACACAATGGTGAGAGTGTAGGTGTCTACACATCTACACATGGAAAGCCATGGTGAAAATACGGCATAAAAGGTAAAAGATGGTACACCGCATAGGACACTGAGCATCCATGGGGCTTGTGGAACAGCAGTGGCTCTGGGCGAGTCAGTGAGTGAGTGGAGCATGAAAGTGAAGGCCTAGGATATGGCTGCACAGCATCAGTGGCTTTAGGAACACTGGACACTTGGGCTACACTGAATCTATTTACAACATCTTTCTTCAATAACAAATTAATCTTACCTTCCTGTAACTTTTTTTTTACTTTATAAACTTTATTTTTTTATAACATTTTGACTCTCATAATAACATAGTTTAAAAGACAAGCACATTTAAATAACATAGTTTAAAAGACAAGCTTTTAAACACAAGTTTAAACTTTTAAACACGTGTTTAAAAGCTTGTCTTTTAAATGTAAAAATGTAAATATTTTTACATTTGTGTCTTAATTCTGTAAACTTTTCCTGTTTTTAAAACTTTTACTTTTTTAGTTTTACTTTTTAAATATTTTTCCTTAAAACCTAAGAGACACACACCTTAGCCTAGGCCTACACAGAGTCAGGATCACGCATATTACTGTCTTCTCCCTCCCCGTCTTGTCCCGCTGGAAGGTCTTCAGGGGCGATGACAGGCAAGGAGCTGCCATCTTCTGGGATGATGTCCCGGCTTCTTCAGGACACCTCCTGAAGGACCTGCCTGCAGCTGTTTATAGTTAATTTTTAAAAATACAAGTAGAAGAAGTACGCAAAACCATACAAAGTATAGTACGGTAAATGCATTAGCTAGTAACAGCCATTTATAATCATCATGTACAGTACATAATTGTATGTGCTAGACTTTTACATGCCTGGAAGTGCAGTAGGCTCATTGACACCAGCATCACCACAAACACCTAAGGGGTGTGTCACCCTGCAACAAGACCATGGGTCTGCGAGCAGGCTACAGGAGACTCTCAGCTCTGTTACAATCTTACGGGAGCAAAACCATCTACATGGTCCACTGTTGACCAAAACATTGCCATGCATGCATGACCGTATTTAATCAGTCTGCAAAAGTTAAAAACGATGACTTGGAAACACTGGTAATGTGGCATTTTGCTTCAGCAACATTTACCCTGTTTGGGTGTACGTGGCTCAGCCAGTGTTGAAGAAATCTGCAGTGAACAAGAGTGCAGGTAGGATCTGCTGCAGGGGAGGTTGCACCAGGTCACAGCTGCCTGGTGATATCAGATTCGCCAGTTGCTGCCTCCACTGACAGAGAGCTGGGCAGGGGGATGGAGGAGCTGGTGTCCCACCCAGATGCTCTCTCTTGCTGGGGTGCTCAGTCCCTGGGGCCAGGAGTGCCCTAATGACTGTGTGCTTGTCCACTTCCAGTGGAATTATGAATTCTGCTGGGCTAACAGGTGCTGCTGGGACTGGGGTGTGTGGGTCCAGCGCCCCTGCACACATATCCAGGGATGGGTTGGTGCAGACACACTGGCTTGACTGCACACACCCCTTGACTGCACAAGGGCTGATTCTGTGGCGTTGTTCCCGCTCTAGACTGAAGCAGTGTTCTCAAAGCAAACCTGGCCAGCAGCACTGTCCCTCCTGGGAAGTGGTTGGAGATGCAAATTCTCCAGCCTCATCCCAGAACTACAGATGTAGAGCTCTGTGGCATAGCCCAGCAGCATATGTTTAATGAGCCCTGCAGTAGGTTCTGATGCAGCTCAAATTGGGGCACACAGCTCTGAGTGTCCCTTGGCATCTGGAGGGCTCTGGTCTGCAGCAGAGACATCTCCTGTCTTAGCTTTGCCCCACCCCGGCTTCTCTCCTTCCTCCCCTGAGAGCACCAGCTCTGGCCGTCTCTTGGGCAGGCATCTCGCCCTGGGGGTCTGCATCTGGGAACCAAGGGGGCTTTCTGCACACCACCCTAGGTATCTCCAAATTATATCCAAAGCTGCTTAATTCCTCTCCTTACCTCCCCCAGTCCATACCCATACCTTTTAAGCCACATGTCTCTTCTACACATAGAGTCCAAGAAAGCTCAGGGAAAGGCAGGCAAAGTGCACTGCGGGGGTTGTTAATGCATCTCCAATTTGACGTTCATTTCTGGTAGACTCAGCCTGCAGGCTTGGCTCCTGCTGTGCTGGTTCCCCTTTTCTCCTTTACAAATTCAGTGAAGACAAAGGAAAAAAAAAAAAAAAAAAAAACCAGAAGGAAATGAATCCATTAATTGAGAAATGTTTTCAGATACTGTAAATAACAGTTTTATATTTAAAACAGGACCATACCAGGGCATTCAATTCTGTCTGGAGTTATGCTGGGAGATGGGCAGCTGCCGGCCACACACGGCCGTTGGGTGCTCGAAGTGCACTGACTCGGACTGAGAATCTACACACGGGTGTTGGAGACCTGGTGCAAGAAAAGAACGTGGAGTACTACAGAGTAGTTTACTCTTCATTGTGTGCTGAAATCTTCATATCTTGGACATATTGGGTTAAATAAAATAATATTAAAATTTCTTTCACCTATTTTGTTTGCTTTTGCTTCTGTTTTGAGGCAAGGTCTTGCTGGGTCACCCAGGCTGGAGCACAGTGCTGTGATCTTGGCTCACTGTAGCCTCGACCTCCCAGGCTCAAGCCATCCTCCCACCTCAGTGTTCTGAGTAGCTGGGACCACAGGCACGCACCACCATGCGCTGCTATGTTTTTTTTTTTTTTTTTTTTTTTGTAGAGATGGAGTCTCGCTATGTTGTCCAGGCTGGTTTCCAACTCCTGGCCTCAAGTGATCCTCCTGCCTTGGCCTCTCAAAGTGCTGGGATTATAGGTGTGAGACACCATGCCCGTTCCACCTGTTTCTTTTTCTTGTGGCTTTAGAAAATTTAATAATACACATGTGGCTCATGCTCTGTGTCTTTTGCCCAGTGCTGGCTGAGAGGTACTAAGGTACTAAGAGCAGTGGCAGCTCAGCAGTGAAGGAAGTAACTGCCCCCGGTCTGCTGTCCAAAGATGGCGAGCTGGCAAAGATTTAAATCGAAACCAAACAAAGCCCATATGGCCTTTCCTGAGCACGGGGCCCCAGGTGAGAAGGCAGGTTCTGAAGCGGATCTTCCCACTCATCTTGCCCAGCCTGCCTTTCCTGGTCTTTCGATGCTCGCTGTGGTGCTGTGAGACATGATGAAGTTCGTAAGTCAGGGCAGTTTTTAAACCCACAGACAAGAAGCACATCTGCAAAACGCAGCCTGGGAACTGTCTACTCTCCCCGGAACTGTGGGGATCTCTGCAGGAGGAAATTGCACGGTTTCCCATGGGTGAATTGTCGTGATGTGGTTGTGGCTGTTGGCAGGAAACATCCCCACGTTTTCAGTTTAAATGCATTGCTCCTGATCTTTCCAAAAGACGGAGGCAGAACAGCTGGTTGCCATACTCTGTGTAAAGTCCTTTGGGTAAATTGAAGGTAAATTTTATTCCTTAAATTCTGCTCCACGGGGTCACAGCCAATTTTCTTTAAATAAAGAAAATTGTGATTTCTTTTTCCCTATAAAAGCAAAACAATCTGGGTAACTGCACCATGGATGAAGCATTTAGACAAATGATGTGATTTGGCTACCAAAGGGAATCTGAGGCCCGGCACAGTGGCTCATGCCTGTAATCCCAGCACTTTGGAAGGTCGAGGCAGGCAGATCACTTGAGGTCAGCAGTTCGAAACGAGCCTGGCCAACATGGTGAAACCTTATCTCTACTAAAAATACAAATTTAGTCTGGCATGGTGGCACGTGCCTGTAATCCCAGCTACTCAGGAGGCTGAGGCAGGAGAATCGCTTGAACCCGGGAGGCGGAGTTTGCAGTAAACCGAGATCGAGCCACTGCACTCCAGCCTGGGCGACAGAGCAAATCTCCATCTCAAGAAAATAAAACAAAACACAGAGGGAATCTGAAACCCCAATCTAATAAGATTGCGTTATCTATAAGCTAGAACACTCCGTGGAACAACATTTTGGAAGAGTTTTCTATTTTTGTGGTTCATGAAATCTTTGTATCTGCACTGAAATACTATACATCGCAATATGACTAAAACTGAAGGGGGTTCAGATGACCACGAGGCGACTCAGGACCCTCCAGACAGCAATGGCATGGTGGGGGGCCTTGCCAGGCTTCTCTGCCAACTTCACCCTCTGGGTCTGCCTGCTCGGGGGCTCCAGGGGCCGTTCTGTCCACAGGCCGGTCTAGAAGCCGTGCTGCTGCTAGTGGAGGAAGAAGAGGGTGTGCAATGGAGCTGGAGCTTGCAGGGAGCTGGAACTTGAGGGGAACTGGAGCAGGCGGGGAGCTGGAGCTTGCGGGGAACTGGAGCTTGCGGGGAGCTGGAACTTGTGGGGAGCTGGAGCAGGCGGGGAGCTGGAACTTGTGGGGAGCTGGAGCAGGCGGGGAGCTGGAGCTTGCGGGGAGCTGGAGCTTGTGGGGAACTGGAGCTTGTGGGGAGCTGGAGCTTGTGGGGAGCTGGAACTTGAGGAGCTGGAACTTGTGGGGGAGTTGGAGCTTGCGGGGAGCTGGAGCAGGCGGGGAGCTGGAGCTTGTCGGGGAGCTGGAGCTTGCGCGGAGCTGGAGCTTGTGGTGCTGACCCAGGACCAGTTATGGACTGGGGGAACCCAGAGGACAAAAGAAGGACTCCTCGTTCGAAAGTCGTTAGGAGTTTGAAGGCGGCAATGACAGAGTGTTCAACGAGGTGGGACCCCCTTCTGTGCCTGGGGCCTCGTGTGGCTGCAGAAGCCATCGGTCCCTGAAGGCAACCCTGCTCTTGTGGCACAGACTGTGGGGACAGCTCCTAGGTTCTCCCTTGGCAAAGCATGACATTGCCTTCAAGGGGCCAGGGAGAAGGGCAGTGATGATTGTTGACAGTTCAGGAAGGAGGGGCAGTGGCTGAACTATGTGGACCGTATGTGCCCACCAAGGGGTCAGCCTTGAAAATTCTCTCTAGGATTTATGACCATTGAGGGAGGACATTGCTCTTATTGTCAGAGAGGGTAAAATATGTCCTGGGAGGCAAAGATTTTTGTGGTTTTACTTTTTGTTCTCTCCTTCACTCCTTCCTTCCCCCTTCCTTCTTCTCTTTTTCCTTTCTTTCTCTTTCCCTCCCTCCCTCCTTCCTCCTTCCTTCCTTTTCTCTATCTTTCCTTTCATCCTTTTGCCTTTATTGTATTGTTATTATTATTTAGCACAGGTAGCCAACTGCGTGTAGGGGCATTAAAGGACAGCCCGTTTAGTCCCATTGAAAGAACAAAATACCAAGGATACATTTATACCCTCTATCTATTGCTGGACAGCTGATTGAACATTTTTCCCCCTCAAAACCATATTTCTTCAGGTGTGTTGATGGTTCTGTTTTTGTGTTAAATAGAGCCAACCTCTTCCTACTTCTGTGTTCTTGCTATAAGCTGGCTAGGGACAAGGTCACCAGCGACCTAATTCAATCAGCAGCTGCTGGCTTTAAGCAGGTCCAGGAGTTCATTGTGTGAATGCAGCCATTGACTGGCTTCAGACATAGAGAGATTATCGATATTTTTCTGGGCCATCTTGGTCTCGCCTCTTTGGCGGAAGAAAGCAGCACCCACACAGATGTGTAACATCTGATTCTGGTCCAGTTCCTGAGGGCTGGGCTCTGCCTGCCGTGAGTGGCCCACAGCTCCACCAGCGTCTGTTTCCATCTGCCGAGCCATCCTTCCTTCTGAATGTGAACTGTTTTCTTAGTTTCTTTCTGGCATCAGAAAGCAACAATGAGTGATTATCTGATGCAGCATCCCTGGGGCCCCAGGTGCTGGTGACTCATTCAAGTCTCTCTGCAAACCAATTCATTAAACCTGCTTCATCTGGAACGTGCTGAGCGTGGAGGTATATTTCAAAAGCGGCTTGGCAGCAACGGTGCAATTAAACAAGGAGGGAAGGAGAGCAGAGGCGGAGGAGGAAGGCGCGATTTAGTTGTGACTTGAACACTGTCTACACCAGCCAAAGAAGGCTGGTCCACACTGGCTTTCAGCTGAGGGGACGGGCAGTGCCCAGATCATATAATTTTTGAAATTACGTTTGTAATTAACTTCACGATATCTCCAGGGAATTCTGGAAAGCCAGCAAGAAAAAACACTGTGGTATCTGTCCTATCAGATACTACAAAGCACCTAATGAAGTATCCTTAGGACATTAGAAAAAACACTCACTCAAAAAAGGTGGAATTCTTCCTTTGTATTCTTGGGGTGTTGGTTAGGGTGGCAGGGTTCATCGTTAAGTTCATCGTTAAGCAAGCAGGGTCTTGCTGCCTGTGAGATGTTTCACGCAGTTTTGGTTTTTGTTCTTCGGGTCAGGGTCTGGCTTTCCTCCTAATAGTCTTTTACCAAAACAACCTCTTCAGGAACTTTTAAGTTCATGCAGATTTTTAGGAAAGTTAAATCTAAAATATTTTGTGATAACAATTTGAAGGTCCAAAAACATTGCTATCTCCCTACTTATCAGTTGTTTTAGTGAGCCTTGCCTCTTCGAATTATGTTCTAATATTTTCATAAAATCTCCATGAAAACAATAAATTTGCAAGAGAAGCAGAGTCCCAAGTCAAGTGTGCTTGACCACATTCGGAACTTTCCTGTCTCAGGGCTTGGCTACTTGCATCACTGGATATAATTAGGTGGCAAATTGTGCAAGAATGAGCAACGGAAGACGTCTGGCGATTGAGTGATTTCTCAGCCTCTGGATGTAGTGAGCAGAGTTGGAATAGATGGATGAGAACTGACATATCCAAGTAAAAGCAGCCAATGAAGCAGCTTAATAGGCTTCCCAGGGTGCCCTGGGAGTACACGCCACCTTCACCCATTAACCATTAGCTCCGCTCCAGACGTCTCAGCTGCTGTGCAGCCCCATGCACAGAAACCCAGGAGACCAGCACCTGCCTTCTGACAGCTTACAGTCTAGTGGGCTTCAGTGAGAGGAGTAGGATCTAATCATCCCCATGAACTTGGGATCTGAAACTTCTTTGCTGGAAGCTTCTTTCCCAAACAGCACCAAGAAGCCATGGTTTCAGGTACACACAGTCAGAATGCGCTGCAGCAATGTGCTTTGCAGCTGGAACTCCTATCAAGCGTCTTAGGCAAGGCATGCACCCCAGCGCCAGAGAGAATCAGGAAGGGGAAGGTGCCCTGAACTTCAGACAAGAGCCCCTCCCAGAAACCACCACCAAAACCATCACTGTGTTTCTACCCTCAGACCTGTGTCTCTTTAGCTTCTCGGTAGAGGAAGAAGAGGAGCTGGGTGGACAGGGCTCAGCAGCTTCCAAGTTTTCGCCATGTTTATGGAAAAGTGGGCCAGTTCAGATTTGGATTAGATCACCTAAGAGAAGGCGTGGAATCTGCCTCTTTCAAGTTTTACAACAGGAAACTGGCAGAGAATGTCATTGCTCACTAACGCGGTGTTTCTCCTTTTCTGGGCACACAGCCAAATTACAGCCCAAGGTCTCCTTGCACCTGTGTGTTCTGCCCAAGCCTGTGTTGGTGGGTGAGATGGAAGCTTCCTCCAGCTTAAATAATCTGTCCTTTTTACCGTCCTAGTCCATGGTAGATTTGGACACCATGCGTTAAAGATGGCAGTGCCACAGAACCGGGGCCCTGAATGACTGTGTGGAGTCGAGACCCTCACCCTCCTCCAACACAATGCTCTGGGAATGGGGAGAGAAGTAAAGTTTTGCATGTTAAATGATGGATGTTTTGTGTCTGTTTGTTCTAGTTGTTCACCTACTTTTACCAGTACAAAGGATATGCAAGCACAGGGAAAAGTTGTCTTATTTAAAGGGCACTTGCCGAGACTTTATTAGCAAGACTAAATACATTGAGCAAGTTTATCAGGTTATCAATCAGATAGTAAAACAGTGGAGGATCAAGATTTAAGGTTAAGTCATCATATAAATAACATACTTGTTGTGATAACATCTCCTTTTCTAGGTTCTTGAATGCAATTTAATTTTCCCAAGGTCTCATTTTTACTCTGTGCCTCCAGACTTGGCTCCTGGCCCACAGGTGTCTGTTGATTTTTTTTTTCTTTGACAGCAGGGGGTGCTCTGGGAATATGCTCTTCAAACTAACTTCTGCCTCTAGTTATAGTTCTTCAAGAATCCAAAAGAAAGTACAAGAATAATAACAATTTGTCAATTTGTAAATAAATGTCTTCTAACTTTGGAAATGCAGATTAGCACAGACCCAGGTCCTGAAAGAAATTAACGTGGTACTAAAATAAATTAGACAGTCGAAATGCAACCAGTAAAGAACAAAGGAAATGTGTGTTGTTCACGGAACCCACCATGTACTTCAAGCTGAGAGATCAACCACAAACCCCAAGATAAGCTTGAGAGACACTGGTGGTCACTGAGTAGGGTGGTGACTTATCTTTCTCCTCCACTCCTGGCTGGGTGATAGAGTGAGGAGGAGATTGGGTGAATCGTGTCAGGATCCTGCACTGCCCAATTCTTACCACTGCAATGGCCACGTTTCAAACAAGGGCTTGGTGGAGGGAGATTATGAGTGGTGAAGGTAAAATTGGTGTTGAAGACACAGCTAACAGCTGGGTTGATTCCCTTGGATTTGTTTTCTGATTTCTGGTTCTCATTTGCAAAGTAGAGATGATCCCTCCTGGCGCCCATCTCAACAGTCTGCTCTGGGTCCTGTGAGAACACATCTCATGCTTGGTATTTAAATCCCTATCATTTCTTAAGTGGCTTGGAATGGAATTTTATCCTAGAGATGTTCTGACCATTGGTTTGCCAGTGCCCTACTAATTCATGTGTTCTCAGTTCCCTCAATGGCCTTCACATTTTTTTGGGGGGGATTCCTCCAATTCACTTTCCCTGATCTCCAAAAAACTAAATAGTACAAAGAGGGGACTCCTTGTGCTCTGCCACTGATGGATCACACCACGTTGCCACCTGTTTATTGGTCCATGCACCCCACTGGTTGACAGCAGCATCTTAGACTTTATTATACCGACTGTAGCAGTACTTGCTGAGTGAGGGAGTGAACGACTGGCTACCCACTCCTCCTTTGGATTCTGTTAGTGCCATAAGCCGCTTTGTTGCTGTTTCTCTCGCTCATTTCAGATCACATCTCAGTGTGCTTCAATCTCACCCCCAAGAGCACTGGGCACCCTGGAGTGGGGACCTATTCATTTCCCTTTGAATCCTAAGTGCCTGAGATACTACTTGGAGATTGACTAATATTTGTTGGGTGAATGAGTAAACGAATAAAGCAATGAGTTATCTGTTCAGCATTTAAGGATAGGGATTGATGAGACTGGAGTCTAGACGGCTTTCTAAAACAGTCTTTCTAAGGTACTCAGTGAATGTTTCTTGACTCCTGAGATGACCTATTTCTTCTTAGGGCCTCGTTTGCTAGAAAGGTTCTTCAAATGGTGCATCAATGTGGTGCATCAGTGTTAGTCCTGCTGTGGAAATATCTTTTGGAGGGACATTTCTGGAAGTCAAGTGATACATGTTTTAACACTTAAATGATCTAAATCTAGCACAGGATTTTTTTCCTCACAGTTAATGATATATTGACAATTTAAAAAATTCTGCTTTTTAAGAGTTTAGACAACTGTTTACCAGAGGCCTAAGACCAAGGTATCATTTTCTCCATCATTACTTCAATGTAATAAAAGTTGTATATGAAAAATCCATAGCTAACATCATACTCAGTGGTGGAAGCCTGAAAACATAACTCCTAAGGTCAGGAAAAAGATGAGTGTTTTTTCTCACCACTTCTATTCAACATTGTACTAGAAGTTCTTGCCAGGGCAATTAGACAAGAAAAAGAAATAAAAGGCATCCAGATTGGAAAGGAGGAAAATAAAACTTTCCGTACTCACAGATCACATTAGCTTGCATATAGAAACCCCCAAAGGAATCTATGAAAACCTATTAGAACTAATAAATGAGTTCAGAAAAGTTGCATGATCAACATACCCAAGTCAGTTTTATTTCTACACGATTAGCAATGAACAATCCAGAAAGGAAATTATAAAAACAATTCTATTTAGAGTAACACCAAAAATAAAGTGCTCCGTAATAAATTCAGCCTAGGAGATGCAAGGCTCATACACTCAAAACTATAAAATATTGTTGAAAGAAATTAAAACAGCCTTCAGTAAGTGGAAAGACATCCTATGCTCATGGATTGGAGACTTAATGTTTTTTTTTTTTTTTTTTGAGATGGAGTCTCGCTCTGTCGCCCAGGCTGGAGTGCAGTGGCCGGATCTCAGCTCACTGCAAGCTCCGCCTCCCGGGTTTACGCCATTCTCCTGCCTCAGCCTCCCGAGTAGCTGGGACTACAGGCGCCCGCCACCTCGCCCAGCTAGTTTTTTGTATTTTTTAGTAGAGACGGGGTTTCACCGTGTTAGCCAGGATGGTCTCGATCTCCTGACCTCGTGATCCGCCTGTCTCGGCAACGATGACAATATTCCCCAAAGTGACCAGTTGATCACTATTAAAATTTCAATGGGCTTTTTTGTTTGTTTGTTTGTTTTCAGAAATGGAAAAACCAACTTCACAATGTGTACGGAATTGCAAGGAGCCGTGAATAACTAAAACAATGTATAAAAAGAGAACAAAACTGGAGGACTAGCACTTCCCAATTTCAAAGCTTACTACACAGCTGCAGTAATTAAAACAGTATGGTACTGACATAAGAGAGACATACAGAACAAGGAAACAGAACTGAGAGTCTAGAAATAAACCCATACATGTATGACCAATTGATTTTCGACAATGGTGCTAAGACCATTCACTGGGGGAAAACAGACTTTTTAATAAATAGTGCTGGGGCAAAGCCTGATATAGGCTCATAATAATAATAATAATAATAATAATAAAGTACTGAACAACTGGATATCCATATGCAAAACAACAATTGTGTATCCCTATCTCACACCAAACAAGAAGTCAACTTAAAATAGAACAAAGACTTAAATGTAAGTACTAAAAATGTGAAACTGTTATAGGAAAACATAGGTGTATTTTTGTGACCTTGGATCAGACTATGGTTTCTTAAAAGTAACACTGAAAGCATAGAAGAAACCACAAAACAATGGATAATTTGGACTTCACCAAAATAAAAAGCTTTTGTGAATCAAAGGACACTACTAAAAAGGTGAAAACATACTGCACCACGAATCTTGAAAACATGATGCCAAGGGAAAGAAACCAGATGCCCAAGACCACATACTGCAAGATTCTATTTATAGAAATGTCCAGAAAAAGGCAAATCCATAGAATCGGAAAGCAGATTAGTGGGTGCAAAAGCTTGGAGGTAGGGGAAGTAAGGAGCGACTGCTTAATGGATTCGGGATGACTTTTGGAGGTGATGTAAATGTTCTGGAATTTGTGGTGTTGGTTGCGTAACATTGTGAATGTATAAAAGCCACAAAATTGTTTACTTTAAAAAGAATAAAATAATTTCATTTCAATAAAAAAAAAAAAGGAAAAAGGCTCTGATGGTTAATATTGAGTGTCAACTTGATTGGATTGAAGGATGCCAAGTATTGTTCCTGGGTGTGTCTGTGAGGGTGTTGTCAAAGGAGATTAATATTTGAGTCAGTGGACTGGGAGAGGCAGACCCACCCTTAACCTGAGTGGGCACCGTCTAATCAACTGCTAATGCAGCTAGAATAAAGTAGGCAGAAGAAGACGGAAAAAGTAGACTTGAGTCTTCTGACTTTCATCTTTCTCTGGTGCTGGATGCTTCCTGCCCTGGGACATCCGACTCCAAGTTCCTCAGCTTTTGGACTCTTGGACTCACACCAGTGGTTTGCCAGGGGCTCTTGGGCCTTTGGCCACAGACTGAAGATTGCACTGTTGGCTTCCCTACTTTTGAGGTTTTGGGATTCAGACTGGCTTCCCTGCTCCTCAACTTGCAGATGGCCTATTGTTAGACTTCACCTTGTGATTGTGCGAGTAAGTACTTCTTAATAAACTCTCCTTCATGTATATGTCTATCCTGTTAGTTCTGTTCTCAGTTCTGTTTGGATCATTCTGAAATTTTATTTTTTATATAGAAAAGTGTTCGGCAGATCACAAGGTCAGGAGATCAAGACCATCTTGGTTAACATGGTGAAATCACATCTCTACTAAAAATCCAAAAATTAGCCGGGCATGGTGGCAGGCACCTACAGTCCCAGCTACTTGGGAGGCTGAGGCAGGAGAATGGCGTGAACCTGGGAGGTGGAGCAAGTATTGTCATTTATTCGACAAATACTTATTGACAGATATTTATGCTATAAAAAAAGTTAACAAGTTTGAAATTGAAAAAAACAAACAACACTAAGGAATAGAACAATCTCTATATCAAAAACATTTAGCAGTGCACATTTTGAATTGAGGCCAAGTGCAGAATAAGCCTTTGATTTCTTTGAGGTCAGCAGTTACAGTGGATTTCAAAATTATTCATTCTATTGACTATTTTATTAAAGAAAAGAGATTTATTCTGATTTATCTTAAAATTGTATTTTTGTTACCTAGCCTGGAGGGCAGTGGCATGATCTCAGCTCACAGCAACCTCCGCTTCCTGGGTTGAAGGGATGCTCCTGCCTCAACCTCCCAAGTAGCTGGGATTGCAGGCACCTGCCATCATGCCTGGCTAATTTTTTGTATTTTTATAGAGATAAGGTTTCACCATATTGGTCAGGCTGGTCTTGAACTCCTGACCTCAGGTGATCCGTCTGTCTTCGCCTCCGAAAGTGCAGAGATTACGACGGGGTCCATGATACCGAGCAGACTCAGAGCGGTGCATCCCCCACCAAGCCCCAGAGACCCCTTCCCAAGACCAGGAATCCTAAATTCCTTACTAGCACTGGGCGACTGTGAGGGTCATAGGGTGCACTTTGTAGAGAGGTGAAGACTAGAGCAGAAAAGTATCTGTGCTGCTACTAAAAAAGACCAACCAACTACAACAAATTTGAAGGAAAACAAAGATTTTTATTTTTAAATTGTTAGGTCCCTTTGAGATTTCAGATCTTTTTCAGTTTATTAAACATAACAATGCCTATGCAATTTGGTATATTGCTTAATGTGATTTTGATTGATTGCTTAAAGAAAATATATTCTGCATTCTAGTAATCATTAAAAATTAGCTAATGGAATTTCAATTTAAAATTTAAGATATGCAATCTTGAAGTTCAGTTTTTTAACCAGTATTTTAGAATATTATAAAAATTAATATAGAAATATTGTCGGCAAATAAAGGAAAGAAGGTTTTCTGTAATTAATGTTTTAATATGATGAAACGGACGTAGAAATCTCAATTTAGGAGATAGAGGGTCTCCACATTGGGAAACACACCAAATACACGTAATATAAACACGGCTGTGCACGTTTTCTAATAAGCTCCCCTTTCTGCACTGTCTTCATTTTCTGTTCCTCCTAAGAGTTCTTTGAAAGTTTCTGACATCCAAGGCAATCCTAGCTGTGGAAGTTCTTTCCCCTCGGCTCTTGGAGGAGTTGTTGGGTGTGGTGCGTGGAAGAGGAGCTGTCTGCTGAGAGAACAGGAGGAACTCCCCTGTCTGAGTCAGTACAGGACCACGGAGGACGAGGAACTCAGCCCTCCCGAGTGATGCTCTGAATCCAGGGAATAGGCTCGCCGGGAACTGCAGAATCCCTCCCGCTGGCCTGTGATAAAACCGTGTTGACTTACGGAGCATCATCTTTGGTTTATATTGAACTTTCTTAACACTTTCCTCTTCTATATAATTTTACTCTCTACCATGGAGATAATTTTGATAAAATAAATCTCAGTCAGTGCACATTGTATTTTTTTTCCTATTCTTTGTATTACATTGGGGCAGAACTAATTGCGGTTTTTGCCATAAAGAGTCATGGCATTTACTCTTTGCCATGACTCTTAATGGCAAAAACCGCAATTTACTTTTAATGGCAAAACTCACAATTATGTTTTCACCAACTTAATAATTCTCTAAGTCTCAGGTCTTAAGGCACCAACTTCCAATCTCATTCTAGATGGAAACCTCTTGGTTTCTCCGTATCTTCCCTGTCCTTTGACCAAACAAGGCCATGTGCTTCCTGCCTTTGTCATTCCTGATTAAGTGCCAACGCCACCGTCCTCTCTCACATTCAGTATTCAGAGGGCAAAATCATGAAGCAGGATCCTACCGGCTGCCGTGTCAGTCCACAGTTCCCATGCTGGGTCCTGCACTCTCTTCATTGTCCTGTGGGATATTAAAAGGACTTCTGTGAAAAAGATAATTCTTAAATGATATTGTCATTCTAAAAAGCACTTTAAAAAATGTATGTGAAAACTGTCAACATACTTACATGGTGGTTTTATTGGTTTTCAGTAAATTTCTTTAAAGCAGTGGTATGTAGTACTTGGTAACATCCCCTAGGTAACAAGAGGCCGCTGGAGACATGAACATGGTGGCCAGGTCAGCATCTGCTGACTGATGCTTGAAACCATCACAGAGAACATCAGAAGGAGGAGGGTGTGGTGGCCGGGTCAGTGTCTACTCGCCATCGCAGAGGCAGGATCCATGAACCCACCTCTGGATTGGATGAAGATGGTTGCAGTTGACTCATTTTTTTGGTCTATATTTGCTGTGTAGTGACGTGACTCACATTTTGTTATTCTTTTCTGCATTGGAGCTATCTGTTAGACACTTGGGATCCTCATGTGTTTCAGCCCTGAGCCCCTGTTGAAGCTTTACCAATAAATAATCCTTTAGCCAGGATGATGGGGCCAAATAAATCTGGGGACCATTGTTTTTGGTAGGAATTCAATGGGAGGAAATGTCAGAGGGAAGAAGGCTTCACTGTTCTTCTTTTTCTTCTAAAAATAAAGGGGCTATTAAAGGCAGAGCTGCCTCTTGTGCTTTGATTTTTGAGTTCTTCATTTCTTTTTATTGTAATAAATACTACTAATAATGTGACAATGTGGGTTGGTAATTATATTTACAAATCTCCCTAGGTCGTATTGTTTGAGAAGGAAAAGTCTGTGGGAAACTAGGTTTCCTAACTTTCCATGTATTCCATAGATAATCTGAGTTTCATCATTATAGATTAAAATCTTAGAATGCATTTCATAAGCGAAATGTATACTTTCCTACAGTACTTAACAAGCAGGAGTCCAGTTGTCTCTTGTGACTGAGATAGTCTAGTCGATATTTTGTTAATGAGGAATGCTTTGTCCAAGGGAGGAGATACAGTTGTTGGATTAGTAATTAAATCATTGTCCTTATTATTTTATGAAAATAAAGGGGAGATAAAGAAGAGGGAGATGATACTAGTGTAGGAGCCTGAATGCACTATGGGTAATAATAGAAGTCACACATGCCAAAGGTGGCCTCTTCTTATCTCAGCAGTGATCCCAGAGGCAGGTGCAGAGCCCATGGGAGGGCTGCGGGACCACTCCTGCTCTCTCAGCTGGTTAACTGGCACACATGACTTGAGCCAACGCAAGCAACACTTTCTATCAAAGTATTCCTCTTACGAACACGAGACAGTGGTCAAAACAAACCCCACTCCAGTGTGAATCATCTTGATGAGACTGATCCATGTCTAGCCATAGTCAAAAATGGGATGTCATTTGTGTATTTACTAATTTCACCTAAACTGGTACAGCTTGGCACCACATAATTTTTTATTTTTTTCCTAATTCCCCAAACGTGAGCTTATGATAGGCTTGGTGTAGATGATGTCTTGAATAGACATAGTGTTCTAATATGAAAAGTCACGGGTTTGTGCTGCTAATGCCACGATGCAGCTGGACACACCATCAGGCTGACCCTCAGCCTAAACTTTGGACGGCAGACATCAGAGGAGCCATGATTTATCTCTTGCCTCCACCTAGCCCAGCAGATGCTCCCGGTGGACCTTATCCATCGATGCCGTCCTGGCTCTGAGCTTCTCTCTGGGCTGCTGGGTAGGTGTTGCGAGTTGTTTAATGACACCGCAATGCGGAGGCAGCGGCACATTTGCTGTGTCCTTCCTCCCGTCCTTGTGGGGTGATCTCCAGCATCCTTGCCAGAGCCCGCAGCATCTGCTGCTCAGCGGCTCCCTCCCTGCTGGACGGCTGGGCTCCTTCCACGGCTCAGACTCCGGCCTCCCTCCTGGACCAAATCTTTCCGAGCTTTTCCTGAACTTTTATCATCAGAGAAATATCCTTCTAGAAGAAGACGTTTTTACAGAACAAAAACAAAAACGAAACCCTGACCAATTTATATGATTAGAATGGGTGGTCAGTTTTTAATAAAACAAGTGTTGTTGAAATACATACATTAATTGAAACTGTCTAATACGACATTGCTGTTAGAGGTTAAATAGTTCCTGTCCCCCCCAAAAGACATATATTATTCCATCTGTGAAGGTTTATAACAATAACAGCACCCACTCAATACAGACACCACATAACCATCTTCAAATCCTCATCCCTGAAAAAAAGTCGGTTTTGATTCTAAGAAATTGCTACAGTGATTAACATAATAATATGCATTTAAGCTACTATTTAGTTTGTCTCTGTTACTTATATTTTAATAAAATATTTACATTCTATATGAAGATTAATTTGGAGAACTCTCAGTTATAAAATTGGTCCCTACATGTTTATTTGCAAAGCCTTTAGCTAATCATTCTGAATTGCTTGGCTTGATTGCTGACAGTTTTTGTCACCCAGCCTGTGTACTACATATTCCTGCATTTAGATAGTAGATTTGGAATAGACGATGCTAGCACAGTGATTTTAAGTACAAAGACACAGAACTCGAGACAGTCAATTCTGTCATTCTATCAACCTTTTGCAGTTGTTCTTTGTATTTAAAATTTGAAATAGTAAGGCGGAGCTGCAATTTGTGAGATGTTTTGTTGTGTTTGAATGCAAAGTTATGTGCAAATTTTTGTTTAGCAGTGAAATATTTTACTAAATTTGCATATGATCTTTAGAATTAAATTGTATTTCTTTAAAATTGTTATTTAAAATCTAAAGGACACACAAAGAAAATTACTACTACTACTGATTGTTACATTTTTATTCCTGAAGTAATTGTGCTGTGCAGAAAAGAGGGTCTTAAAAGTTGCTCCAGATGTCAAGCATACCAGTGATATGGTTAGGCTCTGTGTTCCCACCCAAATCTCATCTCGCATTTGGAATCCCCCACGTGTCGGGGGCGGGGCCTGGACATGACTGGATCATGGGGGTAGATTTCCCCCTTGCTGTTCTATGATACTGAGTGAGTTCTCATGAGATCTGATGGTTTAAAAGTGTGGCACTTCTCTGTTTGCTCTCCTCTCTCTCCTGCCGCCATGTGAAGATGAAGGAGAACCTTCATCGTCTGCCATGATTATAAGTTTCCTGAGGCCTCCTAGCCATGCTTTCTGTTAAGCCTGCAAAACTGTGAGTCAATTAAATCTCTTTTCTTCATAAATTACCCAGTCTCAGGTAGTTTTTAAATAGCAGTGTGAAAAAGGACTAATATAATCTCAGACTTCTAGGCTCCACAACATAAATTATGTTGCTTAAGCCACCCCCTATGTGCTATTTTGTTATGACAGCCCAAGGTAAGTAATACAGAAGGGAAAGACAGGTGGCACATGCCTGAATAGAGGAGATGGGAGTCCAAGGAGGGAAGGGCAGTTATAGCCAGCGGTCAGAGGGCTGGTGGGATGAGGGCTGCAGAGTGTCACCTTCAAGTGTTCACTGGAGCTCCGACCAGTGCATACACATGAGAAAGCTGCCCCAAAGGATTAGAGGGAACAATTCTCAGATAACACACAGGGCTGAGGATATTGCTTCCTCCTGTCAGCCAGAATGCAAAGCCTTACGCTATATAGGACATTGAGCAGAGCAATCAGAAGGGTTTAATTTTAGTAATGGGGCAATTTTAGCCACAGTCTAACAGCTACTCTGCTTTCAGCAACAAAGTTTAGAAGCAAGACTCTGAAAGGACAAGCCATTTCTAAGTGACTTAAACACATCCTGGAATGAAGTTCAAAAATATTTATAAAAATAAAAAATATCCAATACCCCAAACAGTGAAATTCACATCATCTGGCAGCCAGTCAACAACTAACAGGCAAGGAAAAAGCAGAAAATGGGAGGTGTCAAAATATTTGAATAAATAACGGCCAAAGCATTTCCCAATTTTATGAAAATTGTAAACTCACATATCCAAGAATTTTAACAAAACACATGAACAACATGAAGAAATCTACAGCAATGCACACCATAACAAATTGTATAAAGAGAAAACTTTAAAAGTAACTATTGGAAAAAAAGACACATAATATACAGAAGATAAAGATAGGGATGAAAGTAAATTTATTGTCATAAACAAAGCAAGTGAAAAGACACCATAGTAACATATTTAAAATACTAAAAAAAAAAAAAAAAAAAAGAACAAAACTGTCAATCTAGAATTGTTTACCTAGTGAAACTATCTTTCAAAAATAAAGGCAAAATAAAGACTATTTTAGATGTACAAAAGCTGAAGGAATTTATCTTCAGCAAGTCTGTACAATAAAAAAGGTAGAAGGAGTTTCTTCAGGCAAAGAAAAACTGATACCAGATGGAAGTCTGGATTTCCATGAAGGAAATGAAAAGCACTGTAAGTGTCAACTAGAATGGTAAATACAAAGTGATTTTTCTATTATTTAAGTTTCTTTGAAAGACAATTGGCTCTTTCAAACTATATATATATAAATAAAAATAATGTAATTTGGGGTTACAACATATCAAAGGAGACTTTATTACAACAATAGCACGAAGATCAGGAAGGGAGAAACGGAAGTATGTGATTGCAAGCTTCTTATAGTATATATGGATTGGTGTGATACTATTTGAAGATAGACTGTGATAGGCTAACTATGTGTACTATACACTCTATTGTAACTTCCTAAACAGCACAAAAACGATAATAACTAATAAGATAACAAAAGACAAAAATATAATCATAAGACCATCAATCCAAAAGAAGTAGGACAGTGAGTAAAGAATAAATGGAATAAATAGAAAGCAAATGGCAAGATAAAGCCAACCATACAATTATACTAAATGTAAATGTCAAAGCAACTCCTTCATTGAAAGGCAGAGATTGTCAGATTGGATAAAATGGACCTAACTATTTGCTAAATTCAGGAAATCCACTTTAAATACAAAGACAAAAATAGATTAAAAGTAAAAGGATGTAAAAGTATGTATTAAAATCAACAGATAGCTGGACTGGCTGTATCAATATGATGCAAAATATTTTTCAGAGCAAAGGCTGTTACTAGGGATGAAAAAGACCATTTCATAATGAAGGTATTAATTAATCAAAAGGACATAAAAATCCTAAATACTTATGAACCTAAAATCAGAGCTTCAAATACATGAAGCTGAAACTGAAGAAAATGTGAGAATAAATCAAAAAGTCCAAAATTATAATAAGCAATTTTAACATTCCTCTCCCAGGAATAAATAGAACAATAACACAAAATATCAGTAAGGATATAGAAGATATGAGCAACACTGCAAACCAGCATGACCTAATTTACAGCTGTAGATCAATTCACCTAACAACAAGGTAAATATTCTTTTTAATTGCCTATAAAGCATATACCAAGATAGAGCCAATTAATGTGTCATAAAGCAAGCCTCAACTTCAGTGGATTTATGTAAGACAAAGTATATATCCTGACTGCAATGAAAGTTACCAAGAAATCAATAAAATATCTGGAATATCTCAAAATACTTAGAGACTGAAAAACATACTTCTAGATCATCCGTCATCAGTAAAATAAAAAATCAAAAGAGAAATTAGATAATATTAGAAATGAAGGAACACAGAAGCACAGCATGTTACAGTTTACAAGGTGCAGCTAAAGCAGCGCTTTCAGGAAATTTCATAGCATTAAATTATCCTATTAGAAAAGAAGGAAATGTGCTGTTCCAGATAGCAGAGAAACAATTTAAAAAAAGAAGAAAAGAAATGAATAAAATAAATAAACAATCTCAGATTCCACATCAGTAAAGTGGAAAAATAAGTGCAAAAGAAACTCGAAGTAGGAGAAGGAAAAAAAGCAGTGAGCATCAAAACAGAAATCAATAAATTAGAAAAGCAGAAAACAGAAAAAAGCAATGAAACCCGGAGCTGATTCTTTGAAACAATCAATACAATTAATAAACCTCAAGTCAGATTAATCAGGGAACAAAAGACAGAAAATACCAATCACCAGTATCACAAATGAGAGAAATGGCATCACTACAGAGTCTTCAGGTATTTAATTATAAGAAGAAGATATTTTGAAAAAAAGCAATAAATTAAAAAACTTAGATAAAATGGACCAATTCCTTAAAAGATACAATCTACCAAGATTCACTCAAGAAATAATAGATGAGCTGAATAGCCTTAAATCTATTAAATTAAATATGTAGTAAAAACCTTCCCACAAAGAAAACTCCAGGCCCAGGTGGCTTTACCGCTGAACCCTACCAAACCTCCTGAGAATAAACACCTACAGCCCATGCTATACTTAATGGTGAAAGACAGAATGCTTCCCCTACAGGCCCAGGGCCAGCCAAGAAAAGCCATTTTCAGCCCTTCAGTTTCACATTGTGCCCCAGGTCCATGAATTATGCAGGGAATTCAATAGAAGGTGTCTAGATTGGAGAGGACGTAAAAGTGTCTTAATTTTCAGACAACATGCTTATCTACAAAGAAAATCTCATGAAATCTATAAAACAACTATTAGAACTAATAAGAAAGCTTAGCAAAGTGGCAGGCTACTAGATCAATATACAAAAATCAATTGTGTTTTTATATACTGGCAAAAACTAGAAATTTAAATGGAAAGAAATACCACTTATATAAAAACATGAAATACTTAGGGCTAAACCTGACAGAAGATGTGCACGACCTCTACATTGCATATTATAAAACTCTGATGAGGGTAATTGAATGAGATCTAATTAGATGGAGGGATTTACCATGGTAATAGGTCGGGAGACTCATTACTGTCGAGGCATACGTACTTGACATTTGCCTCCTACTGTCCAGCTCTCCCCAGATTCACGTACGGATTCAGAGCAATACCAATCAAAATCACCTCTTTCTGTAGAAATGGATGGTCTGATTCTAAAATCCGTGTGAAAGTGCAAAGTACTTAGAATAGCTAAATAAGTTTGAAGCAGAAAGAAAAAATTTGGAGAACTTTTGCCACCTAATCTCAGGGTTTATTATAAAGCTACAGTAATCAAGACAGTGTGGTATTGGCATAAAGACACACAAATAGAGTGATAGAATAGGATAAGGAATCTAGAAATACACCCATGTGTATGTCAGTTGGTCTTTTGTAAATGCATGGAGGCAATTCGATGGTGAAAGGACAGTCTTCCTAACCTTTGTGAAACAATTGATGATCCATATGAAAAAAAAAGGACTTTGATAAATTCATTCTATCATACACAAAATTTGTTCAAAATGGATTAGAAACATAAATGAAAAGCTAAAACCCACAAAGTTTGTGGAAGAAAACACATTGGAGAAAATCTTGAGGCTTCAGGTTAGTCAAATATATATTAGATACAACATCAAAAGCATGATCTACAGGAGGAAAAATGGATACCTTCAACTTCATCAGAAGAAATAACTTACACTGAAAAGCGAATGGAAATAACAATCACAGACTGGAAGAAAATATTTGTAGATCACATATTTGATAAAGCACTTGTACATTAAATATAAAAAGAACTCACAAATGTCAATAATAATTTTAAAACCCCACCCAATAAAAAGATGGACAAAGGGTTTGGAACCACGTGGCCTAGCTCAGCTTCAGAAAAACACTTAAGGTAGAAAAGTAGAGAAAGACAACAGTTCATGCTGAAGTAGGATTTTGGGGTGGGCACAGCCTCAGAGGGCTCGAGGGGCACACGGAGTGTTTGCTTCAGGGAGGTTTGTAGCCCCCCTCCCACAGGGACCCTTACTGTCTTCTGTTGGACATCCTCAATTTTCCAGGTGAACATGAAGTCTTTTCATCTATGAGAGCTTTGATTCCACTGTGTTGCCTCCCTGCCTATTCCTCATCCTTTGGCTGGGACACTGCTCTGAGCAGAGGGTGAGTAAACCAGGAGCTTTCCTGGCATGCAGGCTCAGGTTCACATACGGAAGGGATGCCTCCCTCATCAGAACTCGATGTGTATCATACACACCCCTTCGCAGCTCCTAGCCAAACCACCTACATTAGAGTTAACCAGGTTATGTGAGACCCCACCCCTAAATATACTTTCTTTTCTTTAAATTTGTTTTTAACCTCTATAATGCTATTACAGTAAACAGGTTGGGGATGTCTCATTAGCTCAAAGGAAAGTATGTAAGGTACGGGTTTGACTGAGAGCCTTTTTTTTTTTTTTTTTTCTGAGATAGAGTCTCACCCTGTTGCCTAGGCTGGAGTGCAGTGGTGCTATCTCGGCTCACTAAAACCTCTGCCTCCTGGGTTCAGGTGATTCTCCATTCTTCTGCCTCAGCCTCCCAAGTAGCTGGGATTACAGGTGCATGTCACCACACCTGGTTAATTTTGTATTTTTAGTACAGACAGGGTTTTGCCATGTTGGCCAGGCAGGTCACGAACTCCTGACCTTGGGTGATCCACCCTCCTCAGCCCCTCAAAGTGCTGGGATTACAGGCATGAGCCACCGCACCCGGCCTGACTGAGAGTTTTAGCTCTACTGACACCCATTATATATTTGACAGTCCTCACTCCTGGGTTAAGAAATTCAAACCTTTCCATTGTTCTGCTTCTTTTTTTCTCTTTGATTTATTCTCTCCCTTCACAAGTTCAGACTCACCACCACCGGCTCTTCCTAAGTTATTTATATGCATTTTGCCTACACTGCTTAACGTTCATATAAGAGATATTGCTCTGATCAGCAGTTCACACTCAATGACTCTGATTTTATTCTTGTCTTATTGCATTGGCAGGGACCAAAGTCATGGGAGCTGTGATGGCCTGTATCCTTGTCCTGAGCCTGACTTGAAAGGCAATGCCTCTAGTTTCCCCGCTCCACACAATCTTAGTGTGTTAACGACAGTGTGGGTATAACATACTTAATCTTCAAGGTAGTACCATGGTAATCGGCTATGGAAATTCGTTGAGGTTATCTTTGTGTCCTAATAAATGCTCTACTTTTAAATATCCCATAGGTGTTTAAAAATAATTTTGATGCTCTGTTAGGAAATTTATTTTTTATTTATATATCTATTTGGTCAAACTTTTCAGTTGTGTATTCAAATTCTCACTTTTTTCATATGTTGTATTATTGGTTAATTTCTAAATTTGTGTTAATTGTTCCTATAATTATTGTGGATTTGTCCATTTCTCCTTGTATTTATAACAGTGTTTATTGTATTTCAACCTGTTGGTAAGAGAATACAAATTCATTGCTCATACATTCTTTATCCTTATGAAGCATGATCTTTTTCCATTTTATGCTTTTATCTTAATTTCTACTTTAATATTAATAATGGCTTCTCTACATTTCTTATTTGCATTTGCCTTATATATTTTCCCACATCTTTGCCTTTTTATTTTATCATTTAGTTTCTTGTAAAACACATATCAGTACATTTTATTGTAAAACTCAATCTGGGAGATTCTTTTAGTAGAAGAATTCATTTTGGAAAACCATTGTGTTGGATCACATTCTTTAATTTTATTTTGCTTACCTCTTGTAGCTGACTTTGTAGCAGCTTGTGCTTTGATGCTCATACCCTACATCCGTTTAAAGACACAAGGTGTTTATTGGGGGCAGGTCTTCCCAAAGACCTGGAGGCTGCCTTCCCCAGCCTGAGGTCTGTCTCAGAGTCTCCTGGCTGCAGGAACAAGGCCAAACTACCCCAACACCATTACCTCCTTATGCAAACGACCACAACTGAATTAACTGGGAGTTTGGTCCTGGTGCCACACTGGTTCTTGAGTTGAGTCTTTTCATTATTTTAGAACATAGAAGACACAGGCTCTTCTGGGAAGCCAGTGGGAAGTGATTCCAATGGCTGCTAAGTTATTCCAAAGATTGCCAGTTAGCAGCTTCTTAGAAATCCAGCAGATTTCAGTCCTCTGAGGAGTCAGAGTGTCAGGGTTGTTTTCCAAAAGCACCTGACTCTGCATCTACTTGAAGTACATAGCCAAGAAGGTGGGGATTCAGACAAGTATGTGGCCAAGATGGTGGGGATTAGGATAACTATGTAGCCAAGAAGGTGGGGATTCAGACAAATATAAAGCCAAGATGGTGGGGATTAGGACAAGCATGTAGCCAAGAAGGTGGGGACTCGGACAAGTATGTAGCCAAGAAGGCGGGGTTTCGAACAAGTATGTAACCAAGAAGGTGGGGATTCTAACAAGTATGTTGCCAAGAAGGTGGGGATTTGGAAAAGTATGTAGCCAAGAAGGTAGGGATTAGGACAAATATGTAGCTAAGAAGGTGGGGACTTGGACAAGCATGTAGCCAAGAAGGCAGGGTTTCGAATAAGTGTGTAGCCAAGAAGGTGGGGATTCTAACAAGTATGTGGCCAAGAGGGGATTAGGACAAGTATATAGCCAAGAAGGCAGGGATTCAGACAAATATGTAGCCAAGAAGTTGGGATTAGGACAAGGTGATGTTTCAGTAAGTCAGAGTGTTAGTTAAGGACTGTGTGACTTTTCACAAGCTGATTCCCCTTTATGATATCTGGAATCTGAATAAATTTTTGAAGTCTCCAGCTGGAGAAAATTTAAACAACATCGTTTCTGCAGAGCTCCATGGTCATGGACAAGCAAATTGTTTCCCAACATTACAGAAATGTTTTACATGTTTTGAACATGGGTTCTAATCATTTAAATCATGACAGGAAACTATTTCACTGTTGTAGAGCTACCATACACATGCGCCTGAGGGGACACCAGAACACACTGAGGTTCAGTAATTGCCAGCATTATCTGTGATCCTGGAGCCTGCTCTGGCTCACCAATGGGCTAATGGCTCTACTGAAAATGAATGGGAAGTGTTTAAGGCAGTATTAATTGAAGAGCATTCATGCAACTACAGATTCCTGAAAGCCATGTGCGCTGGTGAGGACCTCTACATACCCACTCTTTTCCCTGAATGGCTTGTCATTCTTCCCTCTCACTTGTTTCTAGCCAGTCTCCCCATAGAAGCAGCTGTTGCCAGTGGACACTGTGCTGTCTGTTCACCACATGCAGCAGGTGCGAGATGCTGGCCTGATTGGGGTGGGCGTGCTGGGTTTGGCCCACACAGTGAGTGCTTAGTGGCCAAATGGCTGAGCCAGGACCAGGAGCCTTGTCCTTAGAGCCCAGGGCAGCACACCTGTGGATCCTTCAAGATCAAGACCCTTCATTTCATCTGTCCCATAATAACCCCACTAGACCCCCAGCTGCAGAGAGGGGAGAGTCTGGTGGAGATGCATCAGACATGGATGGGGGTTCCTGAGGCCCCTGCTTTCAGGATGGGGGTTCCTGAGGCCCCTGTTTTCTCTCTGCAAGTGCAAGGGATCTTTAAAAAAATCTTGCTGAACTGGGAGGGTGGGACGGCATTCAAGGACACCTGTCCCGGACACACATTATGTTTTTTTTTTTTTTTTTTTTTTTTTAGAAAATAAACTAGACTCAAGCAATGCATGTCCTTGGGTAAGTTATTCCCATCTCATCCAGTGTTCAGGACCACCCTTCAGTCTTTAGGGTGGGAAGGACTCCGTAACAGCTACCGCTGTCTCAGCAGTCATGTGCACCACACACCTTCTCCATCACCCTTTGACTGGACAATCTGTCTTCTGGAGGCACAGCCAGCCAAGCTGCCCAGCCTTCCTAAAGAGGCCATCTGTGCAGGCCATGGCTGAGGGGAAGACACACCAAAGAGCCAAGCGTCTCCACAAGAGTGACGGCCGCAGAGGACACTGCCCAAAGTCAGCACGGTGGGGGCTGGCTGTCCACCTCAGAGGGAACAAAGGGAAGGTTTTTGATTTTCTGGGAAAAAAAATTCCACAGAGGGAAAAATAGGGACTTATGTAGTCGACAATATCAGTTCTAAAAATGCAATTTCCGGATTAATAACAAAGACGCTGTTCTAGTGCACCTGTTCCTTGAGGACGTGTGCTTTTGACCCACAGAACATATTGTGCCCTGTGGCTCTTAGCTGAATCGTGACTTAACAGTCCTCCCCTTTTTAATGCGCGATGTCTATTGAAACGAGTCGCTGCTTGTACCAGGGCCCTTGTGGAAATGAGAAGCACATCTCGGTAGGCTGGCCACTGCTTAAATATTAAAGCTTGTAACTTTAATATTTGTGTGTTATATATTTCATCATAGTAAAGAAAAAGTCACAAACTATTGTTTCTTTTATGAAACCTTCCATATCTAAGCAATCATAAATTCTTTTATCCTACTTTGGCAGATAAAGTTTTTATATCAAGGATACATCTAGACACAAACAGAACAAATTTATCTATTACACTCATACACATATATACATGATTATCATATCTATGTAGGCACAGCCACACACATATACACACATGCATATATTTATACACGCATGCTAAGATAGGTACTAATATGCTAACGTCATGTATGACTTTAGAATTCATTTTGACATCTGCATCTCACCATCTACCTTTGAGAACGGTGGGAAGGAAGAAGAGGCGAGCCTGCACTTACCCCTGAATCATCAACTCCCTGTCTCGTGTTTCAGGTCAAGAAGTCACGTTTCTTCTGCAGGAAGTAATCAGACTCCAAAGAGAAACAATAAAAAATAATCAATAAATAGAGTAAGTGAAGGTGAGGAGCTTCGTCAGGGTGTGCTTTTTCAATTTATCCACCTGCCCTCATGGGTGGGAGATAAAGGAAAGTATGATATTGTAAGGGTTAAAAATCAGACACACCAGCTTAAAGGAAGAGATTTGAGAAAATGAGGACTAAACCATTAAAAGACAGGAAATACAGCATGCAGTTCAACTGGGAGCGTTGTTGAAATCCAAAAACCAAGATAAAGATTTTCCAGTTGTGACAAATTGCTGTAGAATTGAGCTGATGAAAACTAAGTATTTATAAAAAAGCAAAATATGTACAATTTTTTATCATGACCATTGTCAATTATTTTAATGAACAAGGTCGGTATTTGGATATATGGTCTTAAAATTCCTCATGGTTCTTGGCCAGTGATAGCTCCAAGTTAATAAATGGTGTTTCCTGAAAACTCATATATTATGTATTAAACCTAATTCTCTCTAGGGGAAATATTCAAGTGGGTGTCTGAATTTTATGGTAAATGGAAGCAAATCTTCCAAACTTCTGCATCCATAGGGATTGTTGCACCCAGGCTCCTGTTGCCATTGGCTAGATGTGCTGGGCAAGAGGCAGGTGCACATCGACATGGCAGCAACCCATTTGTGGCTGGCACATACTCCGCCTGAGGTTTTCAGCAGGTGCCCAAGAGATTTGGGGCACAAAGAGAGGAGGTGGCTATGTAAACAACTTGCTTCACTTCTTGTGTCATAGCTGATGTCTGTCCCTCTCTTTCAGTTAAAGTGTTTGCATCAATTTTCATTCTAAGAATGAATTTGTCCTAGATTCCAGATCTATCTTGTTGTCATAGATTGGGTCCTTCAAATGGAGGAATTTCAATGACACAAGGGGTACTTCTTCAGTCATGGTCCATGGTCATGGGAGATGGTCATGGTCAATGATTGCGAACAATAGTATTAGGTGACAGTCATGGGTGAAAGTCATACCAATGACCATGGAAAATGGTTGCGGGTGAGTCATGAGAAAGGGTCATGGGTGCTGGTTGTTTGTGATGACCATGGATGAGGGTCATAGGTGAAGGTCATGGTAATGGTTGTGGGAGAAGGTCACAGTGAGGGTAATGGTGAAGGTCATGGATGATGGCTATGGGCAATGGTGATTGGTGATAGTCATTGGTAAACGTCATGGTGATGGCTGTGGGAGGTCACAGTGAGGGTCATGGTGAAGTTCATGGATGGTGGCTTTGGGCAGTGGCCATGGGTGAAGGTCACAGTGAGGGTCATGGCAAAGGCCATGGGTGGTGGTCATAGGCAATGGTGATTGGTGATGGTTGTAGGTGAAGGTTGCAGTGATGGCTGTGGGAAGTCACGATGAGGGTCATGGTGAAGTTCATGGATGGTGACCTTGGTCAATGGTGACTGGTGATGGTCATGGATGATGACCACGGTGGTGGTCACAAGAGAAAGTCATGATGAAGGCCTTGGATGAAAGTCCTGGTGATGGTTCTGGGCAATGGCTGTCAGTGAAGTTCATAGGCAATTGTTATAGGCAGTGATCACGGGTGATAGCCATGAATGAAGGGCACGATGATGATTGTAGAATGGTCATGGGCGAAGGCCATGAGGATCCCTTCATGAAAATGTACTGCTTTTGGAAAATGAAGAGCACAGTTGTCTGGGTCTTGCACACATCTTTGGTACCCTCCAGGAGTGGTTCAGCAGGACAAGCATGTCAGACAACATTTTAATGGGGGATGTGTGAGTCCAAGTGACTTGAAGGGAACTGTGTATAACACAGAGACATGAATGAGCATGTCAGAAAAGAAGAACAAGGAGGACAGCTAAAATATCAATGTGTTAAATCCAGAAAAGAATTTTGGATGCCAATGTGAAAGTTTATTGCATTTCTTTTGTGGTTTTCCTGATGAAACTCTGGGAGACAGACTTGGAGGAAGTTCAGGGAAATGCAAAATAGTCATCACTGGGGTTGACCAAGAATAAGCATCTCCCTCTAAACACAGAGGAGAGGATGACACTTAGGAAAGGATTAGGGAAGTACGGCCAGGTATCCTCCATGGAAAAGGGTTGGGGTGACAGGCGGGAGCTGGCTGCAGCCACTGGACTCTTCCTTTGTGTTTCTAACCATGGTGAGACTTCGGAGTAGAAGCAGCACCATCTTTAAAACCTCATCTCATCTCCCCAGGAAGCTCTCCAAGAACAGTGAAAATAAAGTCAGTACCCTTCAACAGAAATCCAACTTAACTCATTCATGACATTTTATTTGTAAACATTCGATCCAGCAATTATTTTCAGATCTCGTTTATCACCTGCTGCATGAGAACATGTGGAGGCTGAGAGGTGTCTCCTGTGAAATCCTTCAGAACTCAGCTCACCACCCATCCTTCAGGGGCAGTAGAATGAAAATTATATTTTTAATTGGCTTGAAATGTTTTGGTAAAGGCCTTAATCAGAGCATAAAATAGAAGCACATTTCCTGTGGTTTTAATAAGTTAATTTGTCCATATTTTTCTCTCTGAATTCTGCACCCCTGCACAGTTTTGACTTAAAGGAAGGCTCCTGCCAGTTATCCACATGCACATTTTCTTCATCATCTCCATTGTTCTTTTTCAGTCTTGCAAAATAGCAAGACAGACAAACAGCTTTGCTGAAATTTTCCAAACAAATTCACCTTTGCGGTGAGGTAATTATGGGAACATTTCAGTCTCATGTATAAGCTTTACAGAAGGAGGTGTGTGCCGGGAAGGGAGCGATGGTACCTGATCCTGCTGCCGTGTCTGCCCCTCCTACTCGGAGTGTGCTAATGTGCGGGCATGCAGGCTAATTTCACAGCTGGTGTGCTTTCTGCTGACCTGAAACCGAAGTGGAGGAGACAAGCAAAAAGTGGGTTCAGCAGAGAACTTCAGAAGGATTTTGACAAAATGATGTGCATGAATCAATCAATGAAATCTGCTGGACTGGAAACTAGACATACGCTATCCAATTTCCAGCCTAAAAAGTTAAATTCAGAAAAGCAAAAATAAAATTAAGCAGATCGATAGCAGAACAGGCATTTCTTTATGACAATAGTTCTAAATTATGCACAGTTTACTCAGGTGATTATCTCACTCATTTAATGCAGTGTTGGGATAGACTCTAGGCTCGAATGTTGATGGTGCATAAGGAGTTTCCTACATCTCTGTATTTCATATGTGTAAGTCTTGACCTCGTGTTATATGGGTCAGAGGCAGGGGTAACCTACTTATACTAGTTATATTTGATTTTTTACTTAGAAAAGATGGTAAACTCAGTCTAATGGCGGCTGGCTGGTCAGCAGGGTCACAGCAGCCGCAGGTGGCTAAGGACCAGGCTTCAATGGTTGGGAGCCTTAGGGCAGATCTCAACTATTCCTGCCCCTTCGTGCCAACTCTCAGTGCAATGCTCAGGGTGGCAGGTCCCTTGGGTGTGCTCACACCGAGAGTCTAAGCCGACCCATTGCAAGCGTGGAGAAAGACTCTCCCCAGCATCCCTGGGGCTGGCTGCATCCTCTCCTCCACTCGTGGGACGTTCTGCCCCACAAAGGGGTTGACCACCTGTCATCAGCAAACAACCACCCTCCAGAATCCTGTCCAGAGGGGAAGATCTGCCTTAAGCAGACACTCTCCTAACTAGCTAACTTGTTTCCATTTTGCCGGTTCCCACTGGCTCCGAGAGCGCAGTGCTCACACCTGGACATCAGGTCGGCCCGTGCCTGGAGGTGTCACAGCACAACCTGCAGGGAAACAGGATTGACCCCAGGACAGATGGAGGCACGTCTTGTAGGACAGGACTCCTGCGGACTCGTTAGGACTCACAGGACCCCACCGCAGCTGGGTTGAAGCCCTCGAAGGGGCCATGTGGGTGGGGGCAGCAGCCTCACACCTAACCAGGGTCTTGCTGAAAACAGCCTGCTGGTTCGGTAATGGGGTGGGGCGGTTCCTGGAATGGAGCAGGGAGGGGGAGGAGGATGAAGAAAATTCGGTGGAAAGAGGTTTTTTTGAAGAGAAAACAAAACTTAGAGAAAAAAATCAAACTTAAGTCGTATTAAAGAGGTGGTCAGGGAAGAAAGTTGGAATTCAGGGCAGAACTCCTAAAACCTTAGCATGAAGGTGTGTGGCCGCCCCAGGAGGCTGACAAATACGGACGGGCAAAAGGTGCCAAGTGCTGGGCATGAAGGCTTGTTATTTACTGTGGATGGGGTAGGACGCTGGTCGGGAGAGGAAGCACCTGGCCATGGTCAGTAGTCAACAGAATGGTGGTCCTGGAACTGCAAGCAGGAGAGGCTGAGGCTGGGTGGTCAGCAAGCAGCAGGACTTCACCTGAAGGCATCCTGCTCAGCCCGGCTGCCACGACAGAGCACCTCAGCTGGGGGCTCACACAACAGAAATGTAGTTATTGGAGCCAGAAGTCTGATACTGAGGTGTGGGCAGGGTCGGTTCTTCCTGAAGCCTCTCCCTTGGGTGTGTCAACAGCATCTTCTCCTTCATCCCTCTGTGCCTATCTGTGTCCTCACCTCTTCTTTTGAGACGGAGTCTTGCTTTGTCACCCAGGCTAGAGTGCAGTGGCGTGATCTCGGCTCACTGCAACCTCCGCCTCATGGGTTCAAGCGATTCTCCTGCCTCAGCCTCCTGAGTAGCTGGGACTACAGGTGTGCTCCACCAAGCCAGGCTAATTTTTTTGTATTTTCAGTAGAGATGGGGTTTCACCATCTTGGCCAGGATGGTCTTGAACTCCTGACCTTGTGATCCACCTGCCTTGGCCTCCCAAAGTACAGGGATTACAGGCATGAGCCACTGTGCCCGGCCTCTCAACTCTTCTTGTAAGGACACCCGTCCTAGCAGTGTCTAGCACAGGACCCACGTTAATGAACAAATTGAATCTTAATTACTTCCCTAAAGACCCCATCTCCAAATACAGTCACATTCCAAAGTCCTTGGGGTTAGGACTTCAATGTATGAATTTTAGGGGACACAATTAAATCCATAACAAAGGCAAGGGAGTGGCTCAAAGAACTGTGAGAAGTTCTGCGAGTTTGGGACTGGGGCAGGAGGAGAGTCGTGGGTGGATGGGAGTGGTGGCTACAGATGGCTGCCAGGACCTCGGCCATGAGACCTGTCTATGTGGACAGCGAAGCTGCAGCTGTCTCGGCCACAGGACACAGCCTTGACTCCCTGGCCCTAAAGCCTCTGCAGACCCTGCCTGCTTCCAGGGCCGCTGCAGCCACTGCCTCTCGGCCTCTCTGTGACATCAGCTCCTGACTCAAAGCCCAGGGCAGGGCTTGGAGGGGCCTGGAGCAGAGGGCGTCGCAGCAGCCTCAGGACAGTGGGAGAGAGAGTCCCAGCTCTGCTTCGCCAGGGTGTGCTGGGCTCTGTGCCCCCCAGGCCTCAGAAGCTGGGCTGGGCATGGTGGCTCACACCTGTAATCCCAGCACTTTGGGAGACTGAGGTGGGCAGACTACCTGAGGTCAGGAGTTTGAGACCAGCCTGGCCAACACAGTGAAACCCCGTCTCTATTAAAAATACAAAAATTATCTTGGTGTGGTGGTGCACACCTGTAGTCCCAGCTACTCAGGAGGCTGTGGTAGGAGAATCGCTTGAACCTGGGAGATGGAGATTGCAGTGAGCTGAGATTGCACTATTTCACTCCAACCTGGTGACAGAACGAGACCCCATCTCAACAAGCAAAAAAAAAAAAAAAAAAAGGTGGGAGTTCCGCAGACATTAGGAGGAGGTCAGACCCTTACTGTCCAAAATCAGTGACAAATGCAGACACAAAGTGGCTTGAAGAATATGGGTAAAGACTATCAAATCTTCAACAAAATCAGGTAAAATGTTAGCCAAAAATGTACCATTATGCTTTCAAGATAGCATGAAGGAAAGTATTGGGAAAGTTGATTGATTTTAAGTAAGTCATGAAAACAATGACATCCATACTTTACGGAGATGAGAAATGCATTGTAGAATCACGCTGTCAACACTGGACTCACCCCAGCTCCATTCGTGGTCATGAACACGTGGACTGAGCCAGCTCAAGTGAATGTGGACGTGTCAGCCGGGGAGGAGCGGCCCTGACCCGACCCAGGAGCCTCACTCAGCTGAGCCCCGCTGTGCCAGGAACGTTCTCTTGGGAGGGCCTCTTCTTCCCCTGCTGTCCTCTGCCATCTGCAGAGGCCGGCTCCCGGGCAGGGGCCCCATCCTCTCATCTCTCCCTGATGATAAAGGAACCCAAGTCCTTCTCAGACAGAGTAGCGTGAGGATGGGAGGAGGCACAGCGGGGAGGTTGCCTCCCATCTTCCCTGGACTGCACTGAGCCAGCCTGATGTCCTGGGGACATGGAAGACTGGTGTTTCTGGTCACGTCTTGGTGGTTACAAATGCATGCAAGTGACTGATCCAACGGTGACACTCCTCGTAAGAGCAGTGTTATCTCTGGCTTTGCGGGTAGAACTGGCAGGTGCCTAGAGGCATCTGGAGGAAGAGCCGGACAGCCAAGATAAAAATGAGGTATTGACCTCAACAGGAAAGCAGCCTTCGGAAGAGAAGATTCCACGCGAGCAGTGACCACGGCGCAGCTGAGGCGGAGGAAAGACGGGGACCTGGTGGCGTTACTCGGGGGAAGGAGATGACTCCAAGTGAGGTTGCTGTGTCTGGCCTCACATTAAGAGCTCTCCAACCTGTGCCTCAGTCAGCCCCTGCTGCATGCCAGTCAGCTTGAACTTGGCACTTTAAAACAACAAGCACTTATTCAGCGTGCAGTGTGGTGACAGGGTCAGTGAATTGCTTTGTACCTGGCCAAGAGGTTCCTCTGCTCTCGGCTGGACTCTCCTGTGCCATGGGCAGCCTCGGGTTGGCTGGGGCTGGCTGGCCTCAGTGGAGCCGGCCTGTCTGCTGTGTCAGATGGCTCATCCCCCATCCCCCCCGCTCTTCTGGTCTTGCTCATGGGACCGCAGAGTGCAGGGACTCTCGGCTGCATTCTGGTGGCCAAAACAGGTTGCAAGGCCGCCCCGGTGGAAGGGGTTGAGGTCCCCAAAGCGGAGAGAACATGCCAAGGTCCATATTTCAAAGCAGGCACTAGAGCCCTTGTGTGGGGCAGGAAAGGGCCATTTCAGGCACTAGAGCCCTGTGTGGGGCCGGAAAGGGGCATTTCCCAGCCCCCTCTAGGGCACAGCGGGATGCCGTGTGAAGGGGTGGGGAAGAGAATTGAGAGGTGGTTTCCTAGAGGATTGGAGGGCTGCTGGCATTTCTGCCCCACTTTCCCCACGGGGTGGGGGCTTTACCCTCAGCTGAAGCTGAAGCTGAGTGAGAAGACACAAGGGGCCCCTGGGTAGCTGTTTGGGTCTGGAGCACAGGGCACAGTCATGCCGAGTGCCTTTCGCTGGCAGACGGCTAGTGGCCCAGGAACTTCCTTGAGGTGAGGCTCAGGGACCTGTTTCCTAGGAGGCCAGAGATAGTCTCGGGGAGCTGGGCTGGCGCTGTCTGGGAGGGACCACGGGCAGCCATTCAGGGAGAAGACGGGTGTGAGACACGTTGCAGGACCTGGGAGTGAGGTTCAAACGGGGGAATCGCCAGGAAGCCCCCAAGTTGAAGATCAGTAGCACCACCGCTGGCTCATCTCTGTGCCTTTCTTCTGGATCCTTCTCTGCCTTCCCACTGACACCTGCAGGAGGCAGAAGTGGCTGATGAAGCAGGGGCAGGAGGTCGGGAGGTTGGGAGTCCACGCATCAGCCTTGGGAGGACTTCCAAGCCCGCTGCGTGTCTGAGCTGCAGCCACAGTGGATTTCCACAGCTGGTCATTGTTTGAATGACTAAGACCAGGCTGACCTGTGACCCAGGGAGTCTACATATTAATTTTTTTAATATGAAAGTGACTTGACATGCTATGGAATCTACCAGAAATTTCACACAAGCTGGGGTTGAGCAGGGAACAAACCAGGATTTGTGCCACAACAAACCTATGTCCACGCTGTATGCACTTGCCCCTCCTCAGATGTCCACCTGGGGTGATTATTTCCCTGGTCTTATATTAGTTATCTGTTGCTCATAGCTGACTAGCACAAACATTCTCTCTCAGCCCAAAAGACTGGGCCAGAAGTCTGGGCAGAATTTCAGGAGCTTGGGGTCTGGCAGGCTGAGGTCAGCAAGCCTCATGGGAAGCTCAGGGTCCTCTTCCCAGCCCATGCTTGCTGGCAGGTCTCTGTCCTCACCTCTGTGTAACTCCTGGAAGGAACAGGGGCAACTGCTGTGGACTCCAGCTCCCCCCGACCTCGAGACCCAGGTTCAAAGGGCTCACGTGACTGGGCCAGGTCAACCCAGAAAAAGCTTATTGTTTTGATTAACTCAGGGTCAGCTGAAGAGGCACCTTAATCCTATCTTTGCCACTTAACTTAATCCATACTCATGGGAGCCATGTGCCGTGGTCTTCACCACCCCTGCCGCACCCCGGGGGGCCGTTGTTGTGAGGCTGAGGATGTCTGGGACTCTGGTCACCACCAGTCCTGCATAATGACATCTCCACATTTGGTGTAGGGAACCAGGCTGATGAGCCTCGGATGTGTGTGACACGGACCAAAGGGAACATGGGCTCAGCCATGTGAGTTTCTCGCAGTAACACTGCAGTCTCACTAGTGCAGAAACCCAGACGTCTCCCTCAGCCTCCTGGCAGGTGCGGGGCAGCCATGAAGGAGCTTGCAGGTGCCTGTGGGAGAATAGAGCTTGGGCTGCCTGCAGAGCCCGGGGGCCTAGCAGGATGATAGACAGGCCAGGCTCCCACCTATCCTGTCTCCTAGCAGATTCCGGGGAGCAGGGCTGCCCTGGGGCATCCACGTGGCCCCTTGCTGCTGGGGCCAGGGTAGATCCACTGAGCTTCGAGTCTGCTGGGCAATTGGTTTCAGGGCAAGCCCGTCCACTGGCCTTGGAGGAGGACCAGGGCTGTGCCGGAGCATCTGAAATTCCAGCTCTGCGGCCCTGGCGCCTCCAGGTGAACTCTGGGTGTGGTACCGGGTCTCCATTTCCACGAAACTGAACAACATGCAGCCTCTTACTCAGTGGCTGTCTTGGGATTTTCCTTTCAAAAGCTTTTACAGTTGCTTTCAAGCCGTCCATTTGTTTGTCTGTCTCTTGTTTAGAACGAGGAATAACAATGAATGTTGGAGAGCCTCTCCAGCAGATGGGTCGCATGGCCCCAGCCTGAGGGACGCGTGTCCCCATCCCACTCCAGGGGCAAGTCCCCGCCGACTTGTACCCCAGGGAGGTGGAGGCAGGTGCCGTCCCCTTGTCCGGGTGACCCAGTGTGGCCTCCCCACCAAGCCTGCAGCCTGGGCCGGCAGCAGCCTCTATCGGGGGCCGGAGGAAGCAGCTGAGATGTGGCTCGGAGGTGGCGGCTGCCACTCCGGGTGCTCCAGTGACAGCTGACATGTCACTGCCTGAGCCTCCCCCTGGGCGCGACTCTCTTGTCCACAGCATCGGCAATTCTCTGAAAAGACCCCTCTGCTACATGTCACAGTGCCCGGAGGGACAGCAGCCAGGACCTGAGGTCCTGCCAAGCTCACAAAATCTCCCTGTAAGGACCTCAGAAGCCAGGAGGACCTGGAGCCAGTGGGAGGGAGGCCACGGAGGGGCCCAGGGAGCCTGAGCTGCTTGGAGGAGGAGGCAGCAGCGGTGACCCCAGCGGGGAGCCAGACATATAGAAAGGGGGGTGTCTGGAACTGGAGCATGGTGGTGACTCTGGAATTCTGTCCAGCTGCATTCAGCCATCCAGCAACAGGTCCCGGCGTGAACAGGTCCCCCGGAGCGAGTGCTCGGGAACGTCTCCTGGCCAGACCTAGAGATTGCAGGAGGCCAGGGGAGGAGCCCCACGTCTCCCCTGTTTCCGGGCCATTGTCTTCTTGGCTGGATTTTGAGGAGGGTTAAGTGTCCCTCTTGGCCTGGCTGCTGAGTGGGGTGAGAGCGATTGCGTGAACTTGCTTCCTGGCATGTGGCTGCGAATGCTTCTCGGCGCGCCTGGCCCCCACGGTTTCCTTCCCGGGCTCTCTTTGCTGGCAGGAGGGAGCAGACACACAGGGTGTGGATCCCTCTGGAACTCACTGGGGGCCGTGCGCCCCGCTCATCACTCTGGCCGCACTCCCTGCCCGCCCCTTTCAATTCCCGGCTTGCCTAGACAGGCAGATGCAGTGGGCTTTCAGGAAAGAGAGAGAACAAGGAATCTTCTATGTGGCTGGTTTTGAACCCTTGAAATCCCAGGGAAAATAATCACACTAAATACTATTTGTAGCAGCCCAGAGACAGGGAACATGGGCTAAATCCTTTGAATTTCTTTATAATTGGAAAAGGATGTTTTTACATCTTGACATTTTTTGACTCTCAACCACATCTAGATAGAATTAGTGAGACCCCAAGAAGACATTCCATCGATGCTGGGTAACTGCAAGAACCTTCAACAGCTCTGTCCTGGCATCTCCGAGAATGGCGGCCCACGGTGACCTGGAATCCCACAATGGCTTTGCCAGGCATTCCAGGAGCAGGTCCCAGGGACACACGTCTAATTCATTATTTATGGAGCAAATTATCTTTCTCCACAGCAAGCAGAGACCTTGACAAATGGGCCACCACTGTGGTTTCCTGATTTTCTTTTCTTTCCTTTTGTGGGGGTTGAGGGTTGTGACAGACGATGCCCTAAAGACCCCCAGGGCTGTGCCTGTGCCAGACATCTGGCCAGCCCTCAGGGTCCTGGACTTGTCCTCATCCTGCTGCCTGCAATGCACGGCAGGCTGTTCACCTGCTGCCTACAATGCAGACCTGCCTCCCCTGGACGCTCACTTTTCATAGCTTTGTGCCTGGTGGGTGCCGCCTTAGCCTCCCAGGAGGCCCCTTCCCAACCACGGTCAGAGGGAGTCATGGACCACCTTCCAAGCATCAGGTAAGTCATGCAAAGCCTCAGGTGTATGAGGCTCACAGCCACCTTGAGAGAGCTTGTGGGTGTGGAAAGTTTTATTATTTGGGAAATGCCATGGCTTTGTATCTGTGAATGAGGATGGGTGGGTGTGCAGACCCGCAGCTGTGTGCCTGAGTGGGGTTGGACTGTTGCACCTGCTCTGTGGGTGTTTGCATCAGTGGTAAGAGTGGAGCAGAGGCAGCCACTCGTCCTGCATTCGATGTGCAGAGGGGAGGCTGCGAGGTGTATCTTTGGGGGTTGTGTTTGCCAGGGGCCCTCATTGCGGTTGAATATCTGTGCTCCAAGTTCCCCTGGAAGCTTATTTACCTGACAGCTGTGTCCAGTTGGCCTCACAGATAGGCCAACTATCTGTAATAGTTGGTGGTGCACATAGTCGCTCCAGCCATCTTTAGAAGGAACAAGATTCATTCTGAGCCTGGTTTGTGATTCTGACTGTGGTCATGGAAGAAAATGAAAGCCGATAAGCTTTCCATTGTGTACACTTTCTGTAATTTAACTTTTGAAAGCCTCTTGTAGCTTTATGGGAATATGAATAAGTCAGTCGGTGAATACCTAGAAAGCACCCATGTTTTGCTGAATGATTCATTTTTAGACCTTCTGTGTATAAAACATTTCAAGAAAATCAGAGAAAAGTTATGTTCCTGATGTTTAAATTGTAGCATAAAATGATATTTGATGCATTGGGGCCATCCTGGTACCTTTTAATGCCATTCGGTTTTAGGGCAACCTTATCTCCAGTACTCCAGCATCAGGTCCCGGTGGCTCAGGGAGTGGGGGATAGGAGTGGTTCCAACAGGCATCCCCGTCCAGCTTGGCACTGGGAACATGCAGATCCTCATTTCCAGGAGCTAAGGGTCTACTTGTTGGAGGATGGCACAGGGGCTGCTGGACAGAGGCCGTGCAGAAAGTTCTGCAGTGGGGGCGCTTGTGGATCTCTTCCATGAGGCTGGAGCTAATATTCATCGTCCACTGTGCGTCTGAACCATTGCATCTATAGTCATTACACGCTCCAATTGTCCAGGCTGCGGCCTCCCCAGGCCCTGCTGCTGTGGCTGCAGTGGCTGCTATTTGGGGTCTGCCTGAGCACCTCTGGAGGTAGGGGGGCGGAGATCACAGATTCTGGAGCAAACTCCTCGTGACGGCTGCATCCCACGTGTCTACTTGGTTGGGCCCCGTGCCTAGATGCTTGGTCAGGTATTATTATGGATAATTCTGTGAAGGTGTTTCTGGATGAGATTAACATTTCAGTGGGTGGGCTTTGAGTAAAGTAGAGGACCCTCCATAGTGTGGGGCTTTATCTAATTAGTGAAGGCCTGCCCAGGACGAAGACTGGCCTTCCTCCCCCAGGAAGGGGTTCTGCCAGCAGACGCCTGTGGACTCAAACTGAACTTACCCTCATCTCCACTGCTTACCTGCTGCCTGCAGTGCAGCCCTATGGCCCTGGACGCTGAGACACCTCACAGATTTATGCCTAGTGGGTGCAACCTTAGCCTCCCAGGAGACCCCCTCCCACCCCCCTCTTCATGATCAGAGGAAGACACTGACCACTTTCCAAGCATCAGGGCAAGTCCTGGAGACCATCAGCTCCTCCTTGGGTCTCCCGCTGATGGCCAGCCCCAAGGATTTTGGACTTGCCAAGCCTATAGAATCGCTTGAACCAGTTCCTTAAAATAATCCCTCCTTCCATGCGGATATACACATTCTACTGGCCGTCTTCTCTGGAGAACCCTAATGTACCATCTTATTTGCTAATGTCATAATCTCTCTCAAAAAGAGTTGAGGAACTGGCCCAAGGCCCTGCAGCGAGTACGGCTCTAGATCCTAATCAAGTATGTGTGGCTTCACAGCCGTGATCTTTCCATGTACCACATGCAATGAGGAAGGAAGAAGGGTGCTAGGCAATGTTCTAAGCATGTTTGTTACCAGACAGTCATCTAGGTGATCCTCTTGCCCTCTCGTGCGGGAGCTCCTGTTATTAACCCCATTTAACAGATGCAGGGACCACGTCACAGAAAGAGTAGGTCCCCTGGCCAAGGCTGCCCAAGGCCAGTCAGTGGCAGAGCCCAGATTTAGATCCACGTAATCGGCCTGCAGACACCTTGCCACCCTGCTTGTGTCTATCACGCTAGGTTGCATCCCCATTACAGAATGTTCACCTCCACTTAGGAAGACATAAGTGAATATCAATAGATTTTATGATATTGCATCTGAGTTTATCATATTGTAGTCCATGGATTATTACATCTCCACATATATTTGATCATCAAATGGAGAAATTCATAGGTGTTACAAAAAATCTATCTATTGAGCTTGATGAAGGGTAGTTTGTTACCTGCCTGAAATGCTACAGATGAGAGGAGCCTGCTAATATGCCTCTGCATTTTGTTACAATGAGATGTGTGCACCAGGAATGGCAGCCACCCCGGCCTGCCCCCAGGACACAAGTGAGCTGCCCTTGGTGAGGGGCAGGGCAGAGGCCTCCTACAGCCCTGGCTGTTATCACGGTTTGCTTGTGGGAGTGACAAGCTAGGCACAGTCATTTGACAGAGGCCGCTTCTAGATTAAAAATGAAATGCGGTGCTCAGTGCAATTAAAAAGTTTCTGAGTCCTCAACAGGAAGAGCCAGGAAAGAGCAGGTTCTGTCGGAGCTGCCCAGGACTGCGTGGGGCTGGGTTGAGATTTGCAGGGCTGCCAAGGAGGCTGGGGCCAGGCAACGCCACATGTCTTCTCTTTGTGTGGCTGTGGGGCACAGTGTGCATATACGTCCTGTTGCCCTGGCAAGTTTTGTGTCTTTTTGTTTGTACCAGGTGTCTGGAGGTGTTTAAGGAGAGCCTCTGTCCACAGGAAGCCAGGAGTCTAGAACTGGAGTGAGCTGCGTCTTTTGTGAGTGCAGGTCTGAACATCACCCAAGCATGAGTGTCCTGTCCCTACTGTGTGACAGGCACCGCACACGGGTGCCGTCAAGAGAGATGCACTGCCTCACAGTCCTGGAGCCCAGAGGTGCAAAGTCAGGGTGCTGAACTGGCTGGTTCCTCCCCAGGCTGGGAGGAAGGAGCCACTGCTGGGCTCTCCCAGCTTCTGGTGGCTTCGGGCATTCCTTAGCTTGTAGATGTCTCCTCTGTCTTCACACTGCCTTTCCTCCACGCACGTTTGTCTTTGTGTCCCAGGGGCTCCTTTCGATAAGGACGTGGTTATGCTGGATTAGGGTCTTCCCTCATGACCTGCTCTTCACTCATCACATCCTCATTAGACCCTGTTTCCAAAAAGGCAGCATTCCTGGGTTCTGGGGTCAGGACTCCAGCACCTTTTGGGAGGTGGATCGAATCCCCATAACAACCAGTGGTGACATTTTCCCCTTCTCGGGGGAGACTGAAGGGTCTGAAGATACTGATATGTAGAGGCTCTGGCTAGTTACCCACCTGCCAGTGCCTCAGTTTCTCTTTCGGTAAAGTAGAGATGACATTCTTTGATTGTTATGAAAAACTGGTATGTAGAGAAGAGTTAACAACAACAACAACAACAACAAACCCAGGTGGAAATACATACAAGTTGTCACAACCAGTGGCGACATTTTCCCCTTCTCAGGGGAGACTGAAGGGTCTGAAGATGCTGCTGGCCTCCTTGCTTTCCGACAACTTGCCCCAAGGTGCGTGTGTGTCTGCGTCTCATCTAGATCATTAACTCCTGTGCGTCTCATCCAGATCATTAACTCCTCCCTGGAGAATGAAGTGTGACACCTGCAGGATCTTTCTCAGTGCTTCTTCATTTTTAAAAATTTTGTGCTTTACCTTTTATATGTCTGTTACAGAACAGAGAGAGAGATTTGCCGCAGTGCCCCAATGAGGCGAGAGAATTGTGGCTGCGTATTATGACGGGCCCATGACTTCCGCCTCAGGGGCCGTTTTGGAAGAGGTCGGAACATATCCCTTCTTTGAAACAGACCCCAGAGTGCACAAAGGCAGGGCTGAGAGTGGGAGAAAGGACGCTGTGATTGCTTACTGGCCCAGGCGAGGCCCAGTCACCTGGACAAGCAGAGTCTCTCTGCTGCCAGGGCCTGGGTGGGGCAGCGGCTCCAGGAGTGCCCTTTCTGTCACGTGTTCATTCGGAATCCCAGTGAGGCCCACTTGTGACAGCTTTCAGGAGAGTGGTCGGCGTTGGGGGTCTCGCCCTGCCCTGCGGCCCTGGGGTGAGCACCACAGAGACCGTGACCTTTGCCACAGGCAGACGGATGTTCAGACAGAGGCCTCCTGGTCTTGATGTTCCAACTTCGGATATCTAAACAAGATGACAAGCACTTTTGACCCCACCGCTTGTCTTGTTAATGACTTTGCAGGAAATCAAAGTAATGCTTTCCCCACGACACCTGTGTGCACCCATGGGGGACCCTGGGGCCCGGGGTGGTGGGAGTCCTGAGCTGGGAGGCAGACAACGTCGGCAGCACGTCACAGACCTCACGCTGGGAGCCACTTCTGTACCTAATGGTCCTTCCCATTTCAGGCTTGACCTGCACTTTCGAGCTCTCAGTGAATGCCCCAGGGGCTTAGGGAGGGTCCAGGAGTTGACCCTGTCATCAGACCATAGTGACACGCAGAGACCAGGGACTCCTTGATCAGCTCAATGTGGAAAGCTCCCTGAGAGTCAGCATGAGGCTGAGAGGGAAGCTGGATTAACTCTGGGTTTCCTCTTTCTCTCTACCACGTGACCTGTGTAATCCGTATTGGGGTCTTCAGGCCCTGGCTCAGGACAAGCTCCCAGGTGAACTTCTCCCTCTCCGGGTCCTTGTAAGCTATCCTGACACAGTCAGTGGCCACTCCAGGCTGAGACAGAGGAGGACGGCTGCCAACAATACGCGGAACCCTGTCCTTGCCCCCTCCACAGGGACAGGAGATGGCCAACATTCGCTCAATCCCACGTCCAACAATGAACCCCAAGGAAATGGTCGTGGAAGCGCGCAGATGATCCGAAACTGAAACAGTGATCCAAGAAGAAAACTGAGAGCAGTTTCATTGTGGACCAGGAGGGGGCAGGTTACAGAAATTGTTACTGGTTGAGTTGTTATCCCCAAAAAGATATGTTGCAGTTCAAATCCCCAGTACTTCAGAATGAGACGTAAGTTAGAAATAGGATCTGGCAGATGTGATTTGCTAAGACGAGGTCCTACTGGAGTAGGATGGGCCGAACAAGCAGTAGTGAGAGAAGGATAATATAGCCAGAAGTATAGAAGTAAGTGAAGGTCAGAGAGATGAAGAAAAAAAAATTAGATTATGTAGAAAATGCTCTTAAGAGCCAATCTTTATCTTCCCAGATGACCTTAAACGCATGGATTAGTGAAGCGGTGGCTAGAGTCCAGCTGGGCAGTCCTCAGGACTGGTTAATTTGTGCACATGACAGAGAGCTTCACGCAAAATGACACAGAGACAGACACACAGGGGACAGCCTGTGACGACGGGCCAGAGACGGGAGCGGCGAGTCTACAACCCTCGGCACACCCAGGGTGGCTGCGACCCTCGGATGCCAGGGAAAGGCGAGGAAGGGTGTCAGCCAGAATTTCAGAGGGCACAGCACCCTGCTGACACCTTCGGGTGGGACTTTCAGAATAAATTTCTATTGTTTAAAGCAATCCAGTGTGTGGTGCAGCCCTTGAAAAGGAGGACGGAAATTGTGTCACTTTCACAATAGACTGTATTCATCCATTAAACAGCAGTGCCCTGAGAATAACGCCTGGTGACACAGGAAAACACTCGTGCTGCAGTAAATTAAAAAAAGAAGTGAATTGCAAACAGCATGTACCGTACAATTCAGTTTCTGAAAAACAAAATATGTGCTTATTCACGGAGAAAAATGACTGGAGAAATGCATGGTGATGTTCACCACGATGTTCTTGCTTGTGATTAAGATTGTGATATTTATGTGTACTTTTGGTTTATCTTCATTTCTCAAAGTTTCACAGTGTGTGTATTGTTCTGATGGCAAGAAAAAAAAATGCTGGACTTCCTTTAGCAAAGACAAATGCGAAGAGCAAAAATGTGTATAATAAATTTGGAAGACAAAGTTTGAATATTCTGGAAGTGTATGAACCAAAAAGGGAGACAGAGATCCTAATAGCAGAGCCAGAGATCCTTACACACAAGAGAAAGAGACAGGAAATATTAATGAAATACTCAAATGCTTTAGCAACATCAGAATGCAAATAAAATCATTGTTTTCCAGTAAAATAAGGCAAGCAGTAATACTCAAAGTTTGATGGAGTTGGGTGAAATGGAAACTCCTTCTTCTGCAGGAGGGTATGACTGTAGAATTTCCAGGATGGGCCATTGTGGGGATGCCTCAGGGAGTGCTGGCAGCCGGTTCTGGAGCCTGTCCTGAGAAAGTAATTCCAGACATGAAAGATATTTCAATACAGTGACCTCCAGCCAAGCAGACCTGGACCCGATTAAATCGATGGCCAATCAGCTCTGGAGCATGTGAAGGACAAGGGACACGTTTCCACCATTTTTCATGCATGGGGAATACTTTCAACATGAAATTAACCCAAGAAGGCCTTGATCTGGGAACACATCAGCACTGTGGTTCGGTGAGTGGGGATTTATTGGGTGATTGTTAGCACTCCCACTCTGGTTTATCATGACAGGGACAGCATGGGTGTGTGTGCGGGTCCCAGAGGTGATTCAGATCCTGCAGCCGTCACCACTGCTCTGTCTGCAGGGCAGCCCACAGCCAGGGCTGCCACCGACTGAAGAGGGCTCTGGCTAGTTACCCACCTGCCAGTGCCTCAGTTTCTCTTTCTGTAAAGTAGAGATGATATTCTTCGATCGTTATGAAAAGCTGATATGTAGAGAAGAGTTAACAGCATCATCAACAACAAACTCAGGTGGAAACACGTAACAAGTTGTCACTACTTATATATGGCTAAGATTGCAGGGTTATTTTTTATTCTCAGTTTTCCAAAATGTTAATGACTTGACAATATTCATCTTTTATGAAAATAAAAAAAAAATCTCAGCTTCTAAATATATGCGCTTCCCGCATAACGAGGTCTACCAAGGCTTTTCTGGGTGTGTGACCACCTGAAAGTCCGGGGAATAAGCTCTGAGTGCGGCATGCGGGAGCCGCCGGCTCACTGCTCACCACACCTCGGAGAGTCACCTGTCCTCACGCTTCTGTGAAGCCAGCGTCCGTCTGGCCACCGTCCTGCTGTGGGTCCCAGGGCATCAGGGAGCCACCGACAGCACCCAGGAGGAAGGTAATAGCAGAAGCGTCTGATGGCAGCATAACCAAATACGCAGAATTTCACACGTGGGAGATTTCTTTTCTGAGAACCTCAAAGTTCATACAAAAATTAATTAAAACAGGGTCTGTGGAAATAGCAATTATGTCTGTAGTATGTTTGCTTTGATGTTACATAGGTTAAATGGTATTAAAAGCAGCAAAATATATGGCGTGAAAATAGATAGCAAACTCTGAGCTCCTGCAAACACAACCAGAGCCTATAACACTAAAAGAGCCCAAATACAATTGCAGAACATGACCATGAAATAATACTGGACAACAAGCAGTATTAGGAGAAGCATATTACAACCAGCAATGCAGAGGTAAGTGAAGGTCAGAGACATGAAGTATGTAAAAAAATAATTTTAGGTCATATAGAAAATGATCTTAAGTGCCAATCTTTTTCTTCCCAGATGCCCTTAAAGACATACATCAGGGAAGCGGCAGCTAGAGTCCAGCTGGGCAGTCTTCAGGACTGGTTAATTTGTGTACATGACGGAGAGCCTCTTGTGCAGCCCATACTTTGAGTTGTCCAACATTGCCGCTGCTTCTCCTTGCTGATGTCACCTGCTCAGACCTGTGCAGATGGTGAGGGCCCTGCATAAGGAGGTTCAGGAGGTCACAGTTCGAGGAGATGCAGGCTCCAATACCAGACCCAGATTAGGGATCTTGGAAAGATGATTGCAGTTATATGGTGATATGGTTAGGCTTTGTGTCCCCACCCAAATCTCACCTTGGATTATAATCTCCGTAATACCCACAGGTCAAGGGAGAGACCAGGTGGTGGTGATTGGATCATGGTAGGAGTTCCCCCATGCTCTTCTTGTGATAGGGAGTTCTCATGAGATCTGATGGTTTTTGTTTTTTTGTTTGGTTTTGTTTTTGAGACAGAGTCTGGCTCTGTTGCCCAGGCTGGAATACAGTGGCACAATCTTGGCTCACTGCAACCTCCACCTCCTGGGTTCAAGCAATTCTCTGCCTCAGCCTCCCGAGTAGCTGGGATTACAGGCACCTGACACCATGCCCAGGTAATTTTTGTATTTTTAGTGGGCCCAGATGTGGTTTCATCGTCTTGGCCAGGCTGGTCTTGAACTCCTGACCTTGGGATCCACCCGCCTCGGCCTCCCAAAGTGTTGGGATTACAGGCATGAGCCACTGATGTTGTATCTTCTTACACGATTTAATTTGTAGAGGCTTCCCTAAAGAATAATGCTCTTTCTTTGCACAATTTTTTGGGCTGTGGTAGAGAAAGGAGCTTCTCTATTTGCCTTTGGGTAAGTGAAAATCTTAATCTGTCCTTCCCTTGAGTTGCAGTGTTGCTAGCCATAATGCTACAAAACAACAAAACAAAACAAAGCCCCCGAGCCATGGCGCCTTGGATGGTTCACTTGGCATGGTCATCCTGCATTCCATCTGCCCAGAAACATGCTGTTTAAAAAAATGTCTATTCCTAATATTAAAAACCCCAGGCTATAGGATGAAATTTTCATCTGCTCTCCCCACACTGTTCTAGGAAACTGCCTTTTCGTGCAATAATAATATTAGCTACTACTAATGAGAGTTGCTGTGTTAGGATGACTAGAGAACGCCTTATCCCCTTCATCTGTTAGTGGGGCGGGAGTTGATATTAAAAATGCCATATTAAGTCGCTGAATTTGGATGCCATGTGGAGGCCCTGTTAATAAAAAATGAATGTTTGCATTTCCTCAATCTCTATCTCATTCAGTCCAACACTCTGGCTACTCTTCTTATACCTTAATGTTATATACATAATATTTATACATGTGTAAGATATATTAATAGAATATATATTCTAACAGCCCTAGTTATATATATTACACATACGTATGTATATGTACATATACACCATATATATGTATACATGTGTGTATTTTATGGGTATTTTATATACAATACACAAACAGTAGAATTCCTCTTGCTTTTCTCCACTCCTCACATTTATGCAAAATCTCCCTTGCTAGATTATTGTAAGTTATAATTGAAACACATTTCATATTAAAGGAAAGGGCTAAATATATTTAACTGCGTGTAACATTGTGTAAACAAAATGTATACCAATAAGAATGAAGGACTGGATAATATTTGCTGACCATGGTAAAATATCTGGCCCTTTGCCACGCACATCCTCTTTTATTTACTAATGGCAAGGTAAGGAAATGGTTCACACCGAGGGTAGACAGAAGAGAAGGGCGAATCAGGAGAGAGCTGATTTGCCCTGGCAGTGAAGGGTGTGCTTTAGCATCAAGCTCTGCCTGCTTTTCTTTTTTTGTATTTATACATTTAAAAGCATATGCCTTTTGTTTCTATTAATAGGATGTCAACAACTATATTAGAGCCTTTTTCATGTTGTTTTTTGTTTTTTTGTTTTTGTAGTGCTTACAATTCATGGTAAAGTATTTGTTTCCTGAAGAAGTGAATGCCAAAACCCCCGAGTTACACAGATCACATATGACATAGTTGTGATATGGGAACAGTTAATACCCAATTTGTTTCAATACATTCTCTCACGAGCCTAGCTTTCTGTTTTGATTGGAATACATGCACTAACGTGTGAGCACAGCAATATCTTTCCCAGTCACCTTTCCAGGTATTCAAGAGGCCCAGATGAGACCAAATTCTGTGTGCCCACAAACATGCACCAAACAAGCCAAAATATCTGTGGAAAATGTGACATCTGGTCAAATTGGTTATAAAAATATTGCTTGTAAATCTTCCTCCTCTCCTCTCCCCTCTTCCATCTCTCCTCTCTTTTTGAGATGGAGTCTTGCTCTGTCTCGCAGGCTTGAGTGTAGTGGTGCACTCTCTGCTCACTGCAATCTCCCCCTCCCGGGTTCAAGCGATTCTCCTGCCTTAGCCTCCAGAGTAGCTGTGATTACAGGCGCTCACCAGGATGCCTGGCTAATTTTTGTATTTTTAGTAGAGATGGGGTTTCACCATGTTGGCCAGGCTGGTCTCGAACTCCTGGCCTCAAGTGATCCGCCCGCCGCGGCCTCCCAAAGTGCTGGGATTACGGGCGTGAGCTACCGCGCCGGTCAAAAATATTGTTTGTAAATCTAAACGCCATGTATTTTTTTATATTTATTTCCAACTCACGTGACTTAAACATATATCTGGTAGTGTACATGTATTTTAAAAGATGCACTCACTAAAAAGAAAATGCGTGCAGAAAAATGAGACATGTTGTTTGTCATGGTAACTTTTTTCGTAGTGAAAATAACGCACATTAGTCAAATCTTGAATTTGGAAAAAAATCCCACAAACGAATCAATTTATTAGATTTTTCACAATATTAGATGAAAAATAAGTTATAAATACTGCACTGTCGAAATGCAGCATTTGCCCAGGCGTTTCCTCTTTACAGACGTGTCAGTGTCTTTTGCCGCTTGGAACCTTCTCTTCACTATGGGATGGCACTTGATCCGGGCGGCCCTCAGCCTGTTCCGCGGTGCAGGCGTCTCCTTCTCCCTGGCGAGGCTGCCCCAGCCCCTCTGCACCCTCCCTCCAGGTACCGCCCCGGGAGGTCCGGTGGGGACCGCGGCCCGCGACGGCCGGCGCGTGCAGTACGGGCCCGGAGCCAACAGGTGGCACAAACGCATTTGACTTGCGCATCGATCGCCGCGCCCGCCCGGGGCCGCACCTCCGCCGCCAGCGTCCGGCCACCCGGGCCCCGCTGCCGCGCAGGCGCAGTGCTTTTCTCTCCGCGGGCCGGGCCGGGCCGGGCCAGGCCAGGGTCTGACCCGAGTCTGGGTCAAGCCAGAGCGGGCGGCGGGCAGCGGGCGGCGGCGCCCAGGCGGTGCGCCCTCTGCTGGCCACTCGTGTACACGCTGGCTCCAGCCGGTGCTGCACTCCTGGCAGACAGGGCCGGGCAGGGGCTGGGCAGGGCAGGGCTGGGCTGTGCTGGACAGGGGCTTGAGCAGGGCTGGGCAGGGGCTGGACAGGGCGGGGATGGGCAGGGCTGGGCTGTGCTGGACAGGGGTTTGGGCTGGGCAGGGCAGGGCTGGGCAGGGGCTTTGCAAGGCTAGGCTGAGCTGGACAGGGGTTTGGGCAGGGCTGGGCCTGGGCAGAGCTGGGCAGGGCTGGGCAGGAAGCAAAGAGGGGTTGGACAGAGGTTTGGCCTAGGGGGCTGAGGGGGCTGGTCCCCTGCTGGTCCCCAGGATGAATAAGAATCCAGAGTAGAAGCGCTTCATTATTATTATTATTCGAGGAGTATCTTCATTTAAACACCTTCCCCAGTCCCTTCCCACAGTGCAGGGACCTTAGGAACACGCAGCTGGGTAGCTGGCACCTGCCTCCCCACCCCCTTCCTCTGGAAGGCTCCTGTCTAAGCCAGCGCCAGCGGGAGGGGCCAGAGCTAGGAAGGGAGGCCTGTCACTCGGAGGTTCCAACTCACTGGAGAGGAGCCTCTCCTGAACTTGTTTTTAATGTGTCAAATCGCAAAGTCACTTCCCAGCAATAAGGTGTGAAGGGGTTACAGCCTCCCAAGGGCCCTCCAGGAGGCTGTGGCACAGGCCTTTGTTTTCTGCCTGGCAGAGTGACGGGCCTGCTTCCACCCGGCATACCCCAGCCCACAATTTGTCACTTAGGAAGCCTCTCTTGTGAAGTTTACACCTGCCTTGATCGCTGTTAGTGGTGCCCTGCCTTAGGGGGCAACGTATAGCTTCCGAGGTCCCTCCCTGGCCCATCCCCACAAGCCTGGGTTTGTTAGAGGGGCTTTCCCTGCAGCCCTTTCCAAAGCCCACACCCAGTGTCTTGTACCCATTTCCCCAAGCCCACACCCAGAAAGGGGATATTGTGGAGTCCACAGTGTTCCGACAAAACAGGACTTCAATTCGGACTTAAGGTTAACTTTCCGGCTGTTATGGTCAGAACAGATTTGTCTCTAGGAGACCTCAGCACTCCATTCTGCTTGTGGGCGGCAAGCCTTGCCGTAGCCCCATGGAGCGGCGCCGAGGAGATGCAGATGGCCTTTACCGGGGCCTGTTCGGTACTGCGCACTAAGCTACTCACAGTCCTTCATACATCACAATACGGTTCTATTGTTGTCTACATTTTACAGATCGGGGAATTGAGGCTTAAGGTGACTAGCTTTCCTGTAGCTGAGCGAAGCCATCAAGCTAGGTATGCTTACCCTAGAGCCTCTGGGCATGCGGGCAGATTCTATCTGCTCCTTGGAGAAGGGGGCTCCATGGGCTCTGCCATAACAGAGGGGAGAGGTCAGTCCTTGTGGCCTTAAGTTAGGATACATGGGGCTCAGGTCTCTTCAATCCTGTTCTGTTGCCAGAAATAGCCCCCCATTATCTCCAATGGACTCCCAGAGCTGCTCCTGCTTTATCTCTGATGCTCCTCTCCTTCTTGCCCAAGTCTGACCAAGGCTCAGCATCTGGGAGGGCACTCAGGATGGGGCAGCGGTCTCAAGGCAGGAGACGCAGACAGAGTCATTTTAGTGTGAAAGAGCTATTCTACCGTCTATTAAATAAACCGCCAGAAACTAAAAAAGGATTGTAGATTTCATCTGCACTAACATTGTAAGGGCTTTATATATTTAACCCAAAATGACTGAATTTGGAAAGAATGGATTAAATGGGATTGAAAGAGGGCAAAAGATAAAGGATTTCAAATTTCATCTTTGCATCTCAATTTCAGGCTATTTAAGGACAAGGTCTAAACCGTCACAGTAGCTAAGTGAATATCTGTTGAACAATGAATGCGTCTGATTTTGTCTGGCAGAGTGAATTTATGAGGTTGACATTTTAAGAAGTCAAAATTTTAGCTCATTTCAAACAGTGGAGCATAGCTAAAGCCTTGTTCCTTCTGGTGACAGTCCCTCCAGATTGAAGTCTGACTTTGCGGTAGTGCTGACCTTTTAAAAGCCCCGTGAAATGCGAGGTCTGATGCTTTGGGAAAGCACACAGTCAAATTTTCTTTTTCTCTTTAATTGATACCACTTAAAAATTCATGCAAAGGCTGGAACATGAATTGCCAATTATTTTCATAGGAATTTATAAGAAAAATGTGAAAACCAAATAGAAGGGATAGAAACAGTCAAAGCGAAAAAGGAAATTGGAACACCTGGTACACTTTAGGAACATGTTGAGCCTCAGGATGAGCCAAGATGCACAAATTAATAAAATAAAAGAATGAAAATACCAGTTTTCACCCACCAAATCGACACATGTCCACTTTTGTGGTGGTGCTTAGTGTTGGTGATGATGCAGCAGCACAGCCCGTCTGTGGGTGGCTGGTGGAGGAGTGGGTCGGCTCTGCCTCAGTGGAAGGCAGTTTGGCTGCGCTTATCATGAGCACTCTCTTCTGTTGCTTTGACCCAATAATTCCCCGTCTAGAAAAAGAAAACTATCACAAGGAAACCAGAAAGTCACATTTCTGTAACTCTCATCACAGTATAATTTATAACAAAGGAAAAGCTGGGGACAACCCACTTTGGTAGGAGCAGATCTGCTAAACTAAAGATAGTGACCCAGGCTCTAGGTCGGCAGCGTTTCAGAGATGCAGACAGAGCCGAGCGCTGCGGTGCTAAATGAGAAAGGCGAGATGAAAAGCTACAAAAACAGAACACTTGTGAATTTACAACAATCATGGATATATTACTATATAGTATATACAAAATATCTTATGTATATTCAACATGTATTTAAATAGACATGATATGTGTCTATCCCGGTAGGAAAATCAGATGAGATGGCCGTAGCGATTCCTTGGTGAGGAGGTTTAACGGGTAATTTTAAAAGATGTATTATTTGATATGCTCCAAATTTCTAAAGATATGTTCTTCTTTCATAATTTCAGAAAATAATGAAGGTCTTTCCCCAAGAAGCACTTTGCCTACCTACTGTACTTGTGTTCTGACAATACTATCACGAGACTGTTGTAAGGCTGCAGTTCATTAAGATTCCAGACAATGCAGGCCCTCGTCCTCCCCCGGACAGGCAGCTCCCAGGATCACTCTGCACCCAGAAGGCTCCCGAGCCATGGCGGCCTTTCCCAGGACGCACTGAGGGCTAGGATGTAAAGGTCCCTGCCAGCCGATGGTGCCAGCTGTGCCTCTTTAAGCGCAGGAGCTCCCGAAAATCAGCTGAATCAATCACAGAGTTACAGCCTGAGGTTAACACTTTGGCACGGCCAGATTTCACAAGGGGATCATGAAAATCACGGCTGGGGGACTGGCCACAGCTGGGTTGCTTGTGCTGAAACGTTGGCCAAGAGGTCACCTTCAGAGGTAGGAAGACAGGCAAATATTCTCAGCTGACTCAATGGAATAGCCCAATGTCAAAGTATGTCAGAGGTCAGAGATCTGCTTGTTGGGTGTTCTGCTGCCTGCGTGTGTAAATATAGGCAGTGCAGTGAGACTTCTAAGCCCTGAAACAGAAAATAGGCAGCCACGGAAATACAGTTTCAGAGATGAGGACTCTTGTGAGATCATTGTTGCAAATACAGTTCCACAGACGAGGACGCTTGTGAGATCGTTGCAAATACAGTTCCACAGATGAGGATGCTTGTGAGATCGTTGCAAATACAGTTCCACAGACGAGGAGGCTTGTGAGATCACTGTTGCAGTTACAGTCCTTGTTGGATGCTCAGGATGGCGGACATGGAGGGTTGTCTCCACTGTAACCGTGCAGATGTCTCAATTCCCTCGACATTTCCTGAGCTTCTTCACCTGAGAGCTGGGGATCACACTGTCCCTAGAGCTGGCGCCTGTCCCTAGAGCCGGCTGTGGGCACTGAATGAGGAAAGGTGCACATAGGAGGAGCCAGGCACCTGGCCTGAGTCCCACTGATGGAGTATCCTTCCCCACCGGTCTATGCACCCCCACTGGGTAGCATAATATCTGACAGATAGAGCAGGAGCTCCATCCATGTTTGTTGATGGTCCTGAGTGGGAGGGACTTTCTCCATCTCACTTGCTCTTGGATTTGTCGAGTCCACTGGGTCTGGAAGGATCCCAGGCACAGGTGGGTTCTCCACTCTGTCTGTTGCCAGCTCCGTGGACAGGTGAGGGCATGGGTACAGCGTTCGGTCTTCTCCTGTCCACGACGGCTGGGTTTTCCTCTGTGATCATATACAAATTTGATTTTTTTTTTTTTTTTTTTAGATTGAAACTCGCTCTGTCGCCCAGGCTGGAGTGCAGTGGTGCGATCTTGGCTCACTGCAACTTCCACCTTCAGGGTTCAAGACATTCTTCTGCATCAGCCTCCTGAGTAGCTGGGATTACAGGTGTGCACCACCATGCCCGGCTAATTTTTGTATTTTTCAGTAGAGATGGGGTTTTACCATGTTGCCCAGGTTGCTCTCGAACTCCTGACCTCAAGTGATCTTCCCTCCTCAGCCTCCCAAAGGGCTGGGATTACAGGTGTGAGCCACCACACCCAGCCTAAAAGTTTGAAATATGGGAAACGTAGAATAGGAAAACCAAGCATAGAGGTTGAAAAAGAAATTGAGACAAAGTTAAAGAAAGATTGAAACCCATAGGTTAATATTTAACCATGCCAACAGATTGTGTCGAATAGACTGTGACTCCTAAGACCTCCTTGGGTCAGTTCTGGTCCCCTCTGTGAGTCTGCCGCTTGTACAATCTGCCGCTTGTACTGGAGGGACAAGCTCCGGGGATGCTCTGCAATTTCACTGCTTGGGTTTAACCCTGCCTCAGCGACCTAAAACTTGTACAATATTTAAGGACTCTGAGCCTCAACTGGGAAATGTGATGTTAATGTAGGATCCATCTTTTTTGCAATACAGCCAAGAAGCAGAATTATAAAACCAGTAGTAAATACCTTAAATGTTCCTTTCCATTTTCAACAAATACATGGCACTAACCAGCCAATGTTTTGATGTGAAGACCAGGTCTTTTCTTCGAGCATAAGTTATTGACTGGAGTTGAGCAGATACATTTTTCTTTTCTTTTTCTTTTTTTGTAAACCATATGCATGGTCTATTGACTTCAATTTACAGGTTGGGTTTCTTTCAAATAGGTCAAGAACATACAATGCTTACAACACAATCTGAGTGAAGACTCTTTCTAAATTTCTGAGAGATTTTTCCCAATCTTTTATGGTGATTTTATCCAATCTTAATTTCACAGTAACTGTGGTGAGTCACTTTTCTTACTAGCAAATGTTTCCCAAGCGTTTGGTTTCCATGAAAAATAACCCTCACATTTGTCAGATTGTATAACATTTAATTAATGTGCGTATTTACAACAGAAACATGACTGGCAGAAGCACATTTTTGAAAAACTAAATATGACCTTTGGAAAGCATATGAATGAGAGGGCACTGGTGATGGATGTGGGTGCACGGCAGCTGCCTCTGCACTGGGGCGGTCCCGGGGGACATTGTACAGAGAAGCTGGAGGGCATGGGGTGTCCATCCTGAGACCTGGATGGGAGGAAATGAGCTAAGAGGACACTAGGGGCCCAATTGTGTCCCCCCAAGAGGCTATGTTAAAGTCCTTACCTGCAGCACCTCGGGAGTGGCCTTATTGAGGTCACTAAGTGGGCCCCAGTCCATTGTAACTGGAGGCCTCACAAAAGGGGGAAATGTGGGCACAGAGACAGACATGTACACAGAGAAGGTGATATGAAGAGACATGGGGGGAAGGTGGCTGTGTAATGAAGGGATTGGAGCAGTGCGTCTGCAAGGTAAGGAATTCCCCAAATTGCTGGCAAACCACTAGACACTAAGAGAGGGATGTGCGACACATTCTCCTTCACAGCCTCAGGAGGGGCAAAACGTGCTGACACCTTCAGCGTGGACATCGGCAGTCGAGCACTGAGACAGTAAATGTCTGTAAACTAACACCACTTCCCGCCACCTCCCAGCTCCCCAGTTTCACAGATTTCTCTTTAGTCCTCAAATCTCAGGTCTTGGACTTCTCTTCTTTGTCTGTCCTCTTTGTGGCTTAAACAACATCTATAAGCCAATGACCCAGACATTTACGTCTCTAGCGCAGACCTCTCTCCCCAAATCCAGTCCTATATGGTCAATTGCCTCTTGCTACCTTGCTTGATGTTCTAATAGGAATTTTCTCGAAACCCATCCTTCCAGAAAGTTAAGGGAGGTATCTGGGGGAGAATGGGAGCCAGAACTTACCTGTGCAGAGGTTGGTCCTTCAGTGGAACCCCACTGATGCTGTCACTGGGGGTTTCCCATGGTAATGGCTGCTTTACAGCCTGCTCATTTCCATGTGAAGTCACTGTCTAAGAAGCACTGCCCGTGTGTACAGTAATTCACAAAATAGCAAAACCTGGCTCTGAAGGAAACAGACAGTTTGGGGAACAAAAGAAAACAGTGAACCGACTCTAATATTCTCAGGGAAAATTCAAGAAGATATTGTATCTTTTAAATAAGAGCATCTTTTGGATAATCAAGAAACAGGGGTTTATCCCAAAAGACAGTGATTATGGGCTTCAGACTTCCAAAGGAAAGTGACTTCCTGTCTAGAATTCTACGCACTGGAGGCAGATGCCCATGGTGCCCTCTGCAAGGCCTGTCCTGAGAGGGTGACTGCATCCTGCCGTGACCCTTGCAGATCATTGTGAAAGGGCTTTCTCTGGCCGAAGGAGCCAACCTGTGCAGTTGAGACAATTCAGGCAGTCAACACTCCTGGGAGCAGCCCTCACACAGGGAATGGGGGTTCGCCAGTTACTCTGGTTTCCTCCCAGCTTGAATGAGATGACTTGGAGAACATGCCTACCACACAGTCTGCCAGAGGTCTTGCTGCCCATAGCAGTAACCTGCACTTTAAGGCACATGATATTGGTTTGTTTTCTTTTCCTCACTTTTGCACTCACCTACAAGAGATTCTTGAGAGTACCTCCCATGCAAACTGCTTGCCCTTACTTCCTTTTCCCAGGGTATTTGTTGGGAGAACCCAGTCTTAGATACAAGTCAAACTATTATTAACCATGCAAATAGCATCAATAGACTGTGAATGTGCAAAACAAAATAATGGAGAAAATCAAGAAGACATGGATCTGAGAGAACAGTGGATACAACTCAGGATATTGAGAAATGGAAGTCCCAGGATAATAGGGGTACAGAGCAATAAGTCCAGGAGAATAGAGTTCTCCAAAAGGGAAATCCCTGGGAAGAAAAAAAAAATAATGGTGGGTGATTTCATTGACTTGATAGTGCTTTTAAAATATCAAATCTTAAGAACATGATAAAAAGAACACAGTAGAAGCCATTAATGCAGAAAAACAAGGCAATTAGAAACTCCAGGAAAAACCAAAAAGCTGTAAAAGGAAGGAAATACAAGTCTAGCATATGATTCCACTCTGCAGCAAACAATATACCAAGACCATAATATAAATATGGTTCATTGATTTTCTAAGCTTTAGAACCAATATAGACAGAATTCAGAGAATTCTTAATTATAATTATGGGATAGAATGCAAATGCAATCAAACTTGACAATATAAAGTAAAATACAGAGAGAGTCTGGAAGAAGAATTGGAACAGGTGGAAGGGAGAGATGATGAATTAATGGAAATGCAGAAGATGTAACAATTTCACCTTGTGAAGCAGGAAACCATCCACACTACAGTTAACAAAACAAGAAGTAGAATTCCAGTTATATGATAAAAGTAATCAACATAGGAACCAAAAATAGTACAGTAGGTGTACTGGTCAAATGTGGAGAGCTACAATCTCCCACTGTAGACAGCCAATAGGTAATACTAAAAAATTGATAAATCAATAAATAGTGCTATAACATATTATTAAGAGATATGGAGGTAAAAATAACCAGAAGGACTAATAATGGAAATAATTAAAATGTGGAATGTGTGGAGGGGGTGCAGAGTGAGAGCTCTGTTGCTTTTTTACTATTCGATTTAAAAGTCAACATTCGAATGCGTTGTTTTCGTAACAACTTGAGAACACAATTTAAAATGCTTTGTAATTTAGTAACCTACAAAGTATCTTTTCCTGTTTTCCTGTGCGGTTCATTTTACAGCTAAATGTGCATGGTTTTAATTGCCAGTCAATTGAGTTCACTCCTGCCACTGACCCTCTCTTGTGATGGATAATTGAGAACTGACTCTGTTAAGGAACAAAGAGGTTAAAAGAGCTGCTGTACTAGTGCATGGCGTATCATCATGTCTAGATAATGAACTCCCAACACCAAACGTTTTCATGGTGGCATATCCCATGACACCTGCTTTTCAATGACAACGAGGTATCTAAAAGGGAGGAGGTGGCTGATGGTGTGGCTGATGGCATGCCCCACCTCCTTGATGTCCCTGCTAGCCCCTGTGCTGCAGCCCACCTGAAGGGTGAACCCAGCCTCTTCAAGCAGCAACTTTGCCTAATTAAACCTGACCAGAATTGCTCTCATTACAACACAACTCGTGATAACATCCAAGCGACCTCGTTCCCCAGGATCCTGTGGCGACAAGCAGGTTCAGTTCTATTTTTGGCTTCTAACAAATGAAGCGTTTCTCCCAAACCACAGAAATAGACAAATAAAAGACACTGGCACGAATCAATCCAGAAACAGAAGCTGGGAATGGTCATTGAGAAAAGTCACGTGCTTTTAATATTGCAGTATGAAACTCAACAACACGATAACACCCAGACGATTCTGCAATTTGAGTTAGTGCAGTCTCTGAGGTAATTAATAACCATCTTTTAAAATCACCAGTGAGAAGCATTTGTGAAGTCACAGAATTAGCTCTGGAAGTAACTCCAGAGTTTACTTAGCCCCACTTCCTCATTTCTGAATCGAGGCGTTTGAGGCCCACAGAGATGGAGTCGACCCCTTTTTCATACCATCCCCAGGACTGCAGGTGGAGTGGTTTGTGCTGTGTCACTGCAGCTGCTCCAAACTTCATTACTTGTTTAAAAATTGTACCATTAGAGAGTCAGACTAGGCATAGGAAAACAGTTTACGTATTTAAACGATTCTCTTTCAAGTCGTTTAGTGACTGTTTAAAATGCTACGGACAAAGGATTTTTCATCCTGTGATATGATGTTTTGGAGAAAAATAGTGAACAGCAAATTGGAACCACGAGAATGTCAGAGAACACACTTTTTGGAGAAGTTAATGCAGCCAAATCAGGACACACAAGGCCTGGATGTCAGATCCGCCCCGACCAACGCTGGCCTTGGGCAGGTGTCAGTGTCTGTGAGCCTTTCCTCACGGCCTTGCTGGGAGGACGAAGTCAGATGATGCTGGAAGGTGTTCCTGTGGAGTCCTGAACTTAATGGGAGGCCCAAAAGCAGCTTCTGAATATTGGAGAATTCCATGTGTCTTTAGCCAGACAGGCCAAAGCACTCAGCGTCAGGCTGCCTGTAGGGGAGTGGCGCTCACGCAGACCACAGCCACCTAGGGAAGCTGAGCGTATGGACAGGCAGGCTTTGGAGGATACTAGGTTCTTACCGGCAGGCTGCTCTCCTGAAGACACACCTGGGATGGGGTCATTAAGCAGGTGAGATGCCAATGTCAGAGATGGGCGCGTGAAGACTCACACCTGGCACCAAGCAGTGTACTGGAGTGAATGACCGAGCAGTTGCTGCAGCTGGGGCCAATTTCTGTTCCATTGCTGCACGAGCAGAGGCCCATTGGCCCCTTAGAATAGACTAGAAGGATGTGGGCAAGGGAAGGGCAGACCCGCTACTTTGCCCACCTGACTGGACTCTGTGCATGGGGCTCTGAGAAACTGGGTTTCCCAGCCCTGCCTTCCTCCAGAGGACAATGAAGGCACTTTTAGAGGAATGAGTTAAAGATGCAACAGCGTCCAGTCATGGGCCAGCCCCCCACACATGCGGAGTAACCAGAAACAAGCCGGGAAGTAAAGGAACACCCTTCCTGGTGCTGTCTGTGGGGTGCAGGCTCCACGGCTGGGCTGGCTGGACTCCTGGTTTCCTGAGCAGTTCATTCCAGTGCACAGGGGAGTGGAGTTTGCTAAGCTCCCAGGAGCCTGCAACTTCTGTACCTGGACTCAGGAGAAGGTGTCCCAGCCATGACACTGACCTCTTTCTGCCCCAGCTGCGAATGGCAGGAGTGTGGGCCTGCAGTCCCAGGCATCCTAGGCCAGGCTGGGGCTGACGCCCTTTGCAAATTGAAATAAAAACTGTTCAACATGGGAAGAGATTTTCATGTTTTTCCAATGTGAAAATTATTAGCAGTTAGTGACCAGGTCCCAGCTGGGAAATCCTATCCTCCCGCCAGGCTTTGAGTTAGATGAGCAGCTGATTCTAGGATGCAATGTATTTAATCTTCACCAGCAAAATTTGGAATTTTGGGCAGGCAAATTATTGGAGATAAACTATTTGAAGGAAGCACCTTCTCTTCTTTTTTCATTTCTCTGACACATTGTATTTGACATTTTCTTGTCTAATTTTGTGATTGAGGATGGCTGTTCAGAGTTATTGAAGTGTCATGCGTTCAGGCCTCAGCATCAGGATCACCACACAGAACATATTTGAGTGCAACTGAAAATCACTGGAAGGAAGGCTCACAATGTATCCCGAAGAGTTATTTTTAGGTTAAACTCATGGTCCTACTTGCTGTGTAGCTATAAAAGCAAGAGCAATAATCTTTCAAAATATATGATTTTAAGGTAATTTTAAGACAATTAATTTTAAGGAAAATAATTTTAGAAGTCTATTACTTTTAATTCCTAACACTGAACTCAATTATTTTCATTCCATCTATTTTTCAGTGTTTGCCTGGTGACATTACAAATGTCAAGTTGTAAATTTGAAAACAAGTCAGTTTGCTACATTGTGTTAAAATCAAACTCTACAGAGAAATGTGTGTAGCAAGGAAGGATATTCACATACAAATGCACATTCCCATTACAAATACAATCTCATACTTGTCACTGAATTTGGTTGCGTTTCTTCCCCAAATGCTGTCTTTTATTATTTCATTATGGTTTTGATCCTCCATTTTACAATTAATGTAAGTTCTGGGAAGCACATGCAGCAAGTCTACTTTCAGAGGAAGTTCTCTGTCTTTCCCCAGGATGGGAATCCACCCACTATACAGAGAATCCCACTGACGCTCCCTGACCCTCCATAATCAGCTTTCGTTTCTGTATTGGCCTGTTTTCACGCTGGTGATAAAGACATACCTGAGACTTGGCAATTTGCAAAAAAAGGAGGTTTAATTGGACTTACAGTTCCACATGGCTGGGGAGGCCTCACAATCATGGGGGAAGGAAAGGAGGAACAAGTCACATCTTACATGGATGGCAGCAGGCAAAGAGTGAGAGGGCTTGTGCAGGCCAACTCTGCCTTGTAAAACCGTCAGATCTCATGAGATGTGTTCACCGCCACGAGGACAGCACGGGAAAGACCTGCCCCATGATTTAATGACCTCCCACTGGGTTCCGTCGACAACACATGGGAATTCAAGATGAGATTTGGGTGGGGACACAGCCAGACCAGATCCATTTCACAGCCTCGTTTCTGCTTCTTTGAATAATTTTCTCAAATGCTTATCAATAATTCCCTTCAACTCTGGAAAGAGCCGAGAGGAACAACTCCTGTAGACATGGAATGAATCACCAGTTCCCAGCAAAATTCCGTGACAAATATGAGATTGTAATAACATAATCAAATTCAGACATTGATACCAAAATAATAATCACTAACAGATTTGTTTTCTAAAAAACCAATAATATAAAAGTTAGAACATATTAAAAGAGATATGTCATAGTCAAGCATGGGACATAGAAGAAGGAAGAATAATTATCATGTCGTGACTGTTTTTAGGAGGAGTAGGTTTTTTTAAATAGGGGCTTTCTTTTTAATGAAACTCATCATGCAAAAATACTGACAAATCCTGGCCTTCAGTTTCAAGTACATAAGACAAGGAAATTGTATGCATGTTTGTAAAATATTTGTATAAATCTCTTATTGGGGATAAGCATTAATTAATATAGGAAAATACAGTATTTTGTTCAAATGATAAAATGATTAGTATAAATAATAAATCTAAACAAAGCCCTTGTTAATTTGCTAAATACCCTTCCTTGCTGCACACATTTCTCTGTAGAGTTTGATTTTAACACAATGTAGCAAATTGACTTGTTTTCAAGAGAGATGGGAAGTAGAAATTGGAGGAGGTGGAACCTGGAAGTCTGTATTTCTGGAGACTTCCATCAGCAAAGGCCTCAGTCAGCACCTCATCTTCCTGGGCACCAGGGTTCTTGGTTTCCTTTCTAAGCAGGGTGGGCACTCAACTCCCATGAAAGGGAACGGAATTGTATCATTATCCCTTAATGATTCCATTAAACAACTCAAAAAGGAAGGCCACAAGAGGGAAATAGCTTTTGTCAAATATTCTAACCCACAGTATGTGGTAAGTGCTAAATTGGGAAAACTGTCTTGGAAAAACTTACCCAATGGTTGTCAAAATCACTTGTGAATTTCACAGTCCTATATAAAGTTCAAGAGATTCAATAGTAATATGATCTCAAATGATCTGTTTTTCTAGCACATATGCTCCCTTTCTGAAGTTAAAATGAAAATGACAGTGCAGGCTTGGATGAGTGAAACTGTGAAGGGCCTGAATAGGATTGCAAGGAATAGGTTTATTCACTCAAGCCCATCTCAAGTGAATTCTTTTTTTTAAAAATTATTTTATTGCTTTTGTTTTTAAGTTCCGGGGCACATGTGCAGGACGTGCAGGTTTGTTACATAGGTAATCGGGTGCCATGGTAGCTGCTGCACCTTTCAACCCATCCTCACCTAGGTATTGAGCCCAGCGTGCATTGGTTCTTTTCTCTAATGCTCTCTCCGTCCCCTGCCCTCCCCTGCCAGGCTGCAGTTAAGTGTTTTTCCCCTCCCTGTGTCCATGTGTTCTCACTGTTCAGCTCCCACTTATAAGTAAGAACATGCAGTATTTGGTTTTCTGTTCCTGTGGTAGTTTGCTGAGGATAGTGGCTTCCAGATCCATCCATGTCCCTGCAAAAGAGATAATCTCATTTCTTGTTATGGCTGCATAATATTTCATGGTGTATAAATCATTCTGTTATTAAGATATGTGCACACATACGTTCATTACAGCACAACTCACAATAGCAAAGATGTGGCATCAACCCAAATGCCCATCCATGATAGGCTGGATAAAGAAACTGTGGTATGTATGCATCGAGTGAATTCTTAACGGTAAGTTCCCCCAGGAGAGGGCATAGAATCCCAACTTACACCTGCAGTTCTTTCCTCCAAAGTGTCATTTCCAGGGCAATCAAATAGATAAGGTTCCTTATGCATTAGATTTTGCAATTTTCCTTATACTTTTCATATTTTTTCAATCTTCTCTATTCAGATGAGGACAGATGTCGCCCTGTTCTAGGCACAGATGTAGCTGAGATGAAAGGACATGAGCATAGCTGTCTTTGGCATCCACGGTCCTGTGGTGGCTGCGGGAAGAGCTGTGCTGCCCAGGAGTCTACCTCCCCAGCACTCTCGGGAGCCGGTGCCTCAGGCTGCCCACCACCAGGGATGCCCAGTTGCTCCCCACGTCTCTTCCCGCCGTCATCTTTTCTGTCCTGGTCCCCCCCCCGGTGGCCTGTTTGCCCATGCAGCTGGTTGAAGTGTCGGTGCTGCAAGTGCTTGCTGGTTTAGGTGACTCAGGTCAGTTTTAGCTGTGACATGAAGCCACCCTGGATTTTTTAAAATGAGATGCTCTGGTGACAGTTACTTCCAGCCTGAGATGAGTCAGCTTTGTATTTCTGAGATCCAACCACACAGGTTTTGGGCACATGAGGCGGCCGGCTCTGCCATCGGCATCATTCCAGTGTCCTGTCACTCCAGGCTAGCCTGGGACCACACCTGGTGAGGGCTGTCCTCTCCCTCCTGTCTATCAGCCACGCTAGAATTGAGTGCAGGGGAACACAGCCCCATAGAACTCAGAGGCCTTCTCAGAATCCAGGTGTGGATGCTTAGGTTCAGAATCTTCAGGCTGTGTGGAAGTTAGACCAGTGATTTGACTGTGTTTATTTCATGTGTACGTGCAATACAATTTCTGTGCCTGTTAGCAATGATTTTACTTTCCATGTGCTGAGGGTAGACCTGGGGATGGGTGAGCTCAATATTGAGCAAAAGAAAGATAATTGTGGGGTTTATACCCTAAACTCTGTCTCCCTTTTGGTGGACAAAAGCCCCCAGACACAGGAAATAAAGTCACAGAGGAGAAGCTTGTAAGATGCATTCTACTTCAGGTAGCATTTTTTAATCCTGCACAAATAATTTTTAAACTCTCAACAATTCAGATGCAGTGGAGAGTGAATGAAGGCAGGAAAAATACATAGTGTGCCGAATCCTTATGAGAAGGTACCACACTGGATACGATCGGCAGATATTTGGCTTTTTACCTGAGGGGAATCCCTCATTGCAGAGGGGTGGGGCCCTAATGACTCACGCAGAAAGCTGCAGTCTCAAGGTCTCAGGAGTTGGAGGACAATGCCAGGGATCCTAGAGTGGCTAAAAGGAGAGGAGAATATGTCCTAAAGGAGCAAACACAATAAGGAATGTCCAGATCTGCACCTAATATATGCAAAAGTGTGTGGTTCACCCTCAAACTCATGGGAAACTCACATCGAGGTTCCCAGCAAAACAAGTTAACAATGACAACGACAACAACAAGAGAGCAGCTGTGAGGCTGGAGCAGCTGGATGGAGACTCTGGCTTTTGTCCACAGAAAGGGAGACAGAGTTTAGGGGATAAGCCCGGCCACGTAAAGCACCTGGTATAAAAATGGCATCAACCACCAAAGAAGCAGCAGAGCCCAGCATCTGGGCAGCGCAGAACTCACAGCATCCAGTATTCAATACGCATACTGAGTATGTGAAGACACAGGAAACGGAGCCCATACTCCATAAAGAAATCAGGTTACCGAAATGAGACATGAGGAGACCCAGACAGTAGAATGAACAACAGTTTTAAAACGACCACTAAAAACAGGCTCCAGGACTTATAAGAAGATGTGGTCATAATGAATGAATAGCTAAAGAATCTCCTCCAGACAACAAAGGACATTTAAAGAAAGAATAAAACAAACACCAAATCAGAAATACATAACTGTGCCTATGGATGTTCTAAGCCAGCTAGGAATAGAGAGGAACTTCTTCCACTGGAGGCAGAGTATCTGTGAAACAGACACATTCTGCTTACATTTGACAGTGAAGCACTGACGCTTGCCCCCAAGACTGGAAATAGGCGATGACGTCTGCTCTCGCTGTCCCTTACACTGCTTGATTCCAAGTCGAATAAAGTGACAGAGAACAGGAAGTATGGAGCCACAGGAGTGGATATCAATAAGATAGAATAGGGAGTTCAGAAATAGACCCACAGTCTACTTATTTTTAACAAAAGTGCTACAGAGATGCGATGGCATTGGACGAATGGGATATCCGTATGGATACAAATAAAACAAATTCTTTTCCATGTCCTATTTAAATATTAATTTGATATTGATTGTAGACCTACATTTAAAAGCTACATAATTTCTAGGGGTGAACTTAAGAGAATATATTCATAACTTGGGAGTATGCAGATCTTTCTTAGAACACTAAGTGCAAAAAACATAAAAAAATCGTGCTGGATCATTGTTCATAAAAATTAGTAATGTTAGGTCATCAAAAGATATAAAGAAAATCAAGAGGCAGGCCAGAGACTGAGAGAAAATATTCACATAACACATATCTGACCATAGACTAGTATCTACTATATAAAGAATGCATACCTTACAATAATAGACAAACAGCACAATAAAAAGAGCAGTCCACTTGAAATGATACTTTACAACAATCACCTGCAAATAGTTGCCTGGAAAAATGCTCAACATCACAATTTATCAAGGATATGCAAATTGGAAAATAAGAAAACAACATAGAGACATTAGAATAGCTAAAATCAAAAGATTTAAAAAGATAACACCAAATAAAGGGAAATATTTGTAGCAATGAGGACTCTCATACAACAGCCCAGGAGGGTTGAAGTGCACAACTGTTTGGGAAAAGCTTCGGCAGTTCCTTATAAAACTAACCACAGAGTTACCCGTGATACAGCAATTATTCTGCTAGATATTTACCCACAATAAATAAAAGTTTATTTTGAAAAAGGAACTTGTATAAAATGTTCAGTATGTGAAGGAATATTTCAAATATTCAACATGTGTTTCACAGCAGCTTTTGGCAGAAGTTATCCTAACGCTCATAAAGAGAATAGTGAATTAAGCTGGGCATGGTGGCTCATGCCTGTAATCCCAGCACTTTGGGAGGCTGAAGCAGGCAGATCAACTGAGGTCGGGAGTTCAAGACCAGCCTGACCAACATGGAGAAACCCCATCTCTACTAAAACTACAAAAATTAGCCAGGCGTGGTGGCTCACACTTATAATCCCAGCTACTTGAGAGGCTGAGGCAGGAGAACTGCTTGAACTCGGGAGGCAGAGGTTGCAGTGAGCCAAGATTGTGCCACAGCACTCCAGCCTGGGTAACAAGAGCAAAACCCCATTTCAAAAAAAAAAAAAAAAAAAAGAAAGAAAATAGTGGATTAAACAAATTGTGTGTATTCAGATAATGGTGTAACAGTAAAAACGTGACAGACTGTGGATGCAAGTGATGACCTGGATGAAACGGACAGGCATCATGCTGAGCAAAGGAAGTCAGAGACAGACAGGGCGGGCTTCCTGAATCCATTACACAAAGTTCTAGAATAGGTAAAATTAATCTGTGGTGACAAAGAGGGCTTGCTTTGTGGTGGTGGGGGCTGCCTGTGAAGGCAGACAAGGGACTTTTTGGAGGTTATGTGAAGGTTCAATATTTTTATAGGTTACATGGATGCATGCATCTGTCAAACCTCATCAAATTGTACACTTAAGATTTGTGCATTTTACTGTATGTAAATTGTAACTAAAAAATCCCCTGCAAATATTGAAATCAAGTTACAGGGTTGCTTTTAACACTTTTATGGGTAGTGTATCTGAAACTATTTTTTGCGTACTCTAGGCCTCAGCAAACGTGTGCCAGTGTTTCTCAGGGTTGGAGAAGGGAGTTTCACACATGGAAAAAGAAAAGACTGAACTATTCTCTGTGTTTTTGTATAGGAATTAGAGATATCAGTAAATTCACGATTTTATTTTCACAATGCAGACATTTAGACATATATTTGTACCCATCTATGTCTATGTCCATATCTACCTTTCTCCCAATTCTGTCTGCTGAGAGAGCATAAAAACCGAGTCACATCAGCAGCAATGAATGCACCTGGTGCTCAGATCTTGGTTTCTAGTTACCTTCTTCCACTGAAAGGAAACAGAGCTCCCAAAGAATGGGCTGATGCTAGGCTGAGGCAGAGAAAGCCCAGGGCATCCTGTTTTGCCAGAAAGAAAGGAATTGCCCCAGGACTGAAGATAACTGCTCCAATCATGTACTACTTTGTAACAGATCATCTCAAAATTTAGTTACCTGAAGCAACAAGTTATTATTATTGCTTACAATTCTGTGGGCTGCCTGCTAGGCTGGTAGGTTCTCATTTGAGTGTCTTTGTTAAGACTGTAATTAGTTACCAGTTGAGAGGTGATTTGGCAATGCTTTATTGCAAAGTAATACATGCGTTGCCTTATAATCTTACCTTTTGAAAACCAGGAAATGGATTTACAATGGCTTAAAACACAGGGGCTTTCTCTTACTCACATAAGGATGAACAGGAGCAAGCAGTGGCCCCTGGTGTAGGCTGAACTACCCACCGACGCCCCCAGTGGGTTTTGTGCTCATGCTGGCTGATCCATGCTCACTAGACAGGAGCCAAGTTTGCAGACTGCACATTGGTGCTCTAGGATGTGCCAGCAAGTGTGTGCCCATCTCTTATCTAGAAAGTAATGGGGTTCCTGGAAAGCCCCAACAGATTTCCTCTTCCATAATTTAGCTAGAACTTGTCTCATGGAGAATCGTAGCTACAAGAGATCCCAGAAAATAGAGTACTGGTCTTTTAAGAATTTCTCTTTAATTTGAAGCATGGAAGAGAGAAGGGAGAATTGGGAATGGCAGTGAGATAAACAAACCAAGGGTGCATGCCTCAACGGATGATAGGGAAATAATCAATCACCAAATGCAGTGTGCCTTTGGGAACAGGTTGCAAAGGGTTCATATGTTAAGGGGGCCTCCTTGCCAGTTGCCGGCTTCTTCAATCGGGGCTTTATCAGCCTCAGCCCTGTCTCTAGCTCATGCTAAAGTGGCTCATGCTAAAGCTCTCCAGACAGTCTAAGAAGGTTCCAAGGCCCACGCAGGTGACTGGGAAACTTTAGTGAATGTTGCCACCCAAAGTCTAACAGCTAGAATCTAACTATGCGATTGCAAGGTAGTCTCATAGCTAGACTCTGAGATTCCAAGGTAGTCTGACACCTAGAGTGTAACTGCGAGATTTCAAGGTAGCCTCATAGCTAGAATCTAACTATTAGGCTTCTTGCTAATTGTGGAAATTTCTGCAGCCATCTTGAATTTCTCCCCAGAAAATGGGTTTTTCTTTTCTATCACATAGTCAGGCTGCAAATTTTCCAAACTTTGATGCTCCGCTTCCCTTATAAAACTGAATGCCTTTAATAGTACCCAAGTCATCTCTTGAATGCTTTGCTGCTTAGAAATTTCTTCTGCCAGATACCCTAAATCATCTTTCTCAAGTTCAAAGTTCCACAAATCTCTGGGGCAGGGGCAAAATGCCGTCAGTCTCTTTGCTAAAACATAACAAGAGTCACTTTTGCTCTAGTTCCCAACAAGTTCCTCATCTCCATCTGAGACCACCTCAGCCTGGACCTTATTGTCCATATCACTATCAGCATTTGGGGAAAAGCCATTCAACAAGTCTCCAGGAAGTTTCAAGCTTTCCCACATTTTCCTGTCTTCTTCTGAGCCCTCCAAACTGTTCCAACCTCTGCCTGTTACCCAGTTCCAAAGTCACTTCCACATTTTCAGGTATCTTATCAGCAGTGCCCACTCTACTGGCATCAATTTACTGTATTAGTTTGTTTTCATGCTGCTGATAAAGACATACCTGAGACAGGGAAGTAAAAGAAGTTTAATTGGACTTATAGTTCCACATGGCTGGGGAGGCCTCAGAATCACGGCAGGAGGTGAAATGCACTTCTTACATGGCGGCAGCAAGAGAAAATGAGGAAGAATCAAAAACCAAAATCCCTGATAAACCCATCAGATCTGGTGAGACTCACTATCACAAGAATAGCACGGAAAAGACAGAACCCCGTGATTCAGTTACCTTCCCCTGGATCCCTCTCACTACACGTGGGAATTCTGAGAGATACAATTTGAGTTGAGATTTGGGTGGGGACACAGCCAAACCACATCAGAGTGAGTGTGAGCCAGAGGGCCTGGACCCAGAGTCTCTGCTTTTGACTGTGATCTTCCCACTGCCTTTGTTGAAATTGAGAAGCTGCATCCCTCTCTCTATTTCTGGAGGGAAGTTTGTGCCTGGACTGCAGGAAGACATGCTCAGAGAGCCCGTGAAATAGTCCAGCCGGCTGTGCCTTCAGCATCCTCTGGCGTCTGGTGATGGCCAACCTTATTGTCCTCAGAGCAGTAGGAGTGGCCAAGCCAGAATAAATCAACCACTGAGCCCATGGCTCCCTCCAGGCCCCTCTGGACATGGGTCTCATGGCCTCTGTGATCTGGAAAGCCCAGAGAAAAGCAGCGTTATCTTAGACAGGGAGCTGTCATGAAAGCTGGGGGGGTCCTGCACCCCTGCAGCAGAGGACAAGCCGGAAGCAGGGGCTGGATATGAGGTTATAAAGTGGTCTCCTAGTAGACTTTTTTCCCCCACCTGATTTCCCTTCAAGTAGCCAGAGGTCTCAATTTATCTTCTTTCTCTCGATGCTTCCCTTTGACCTTCTGCTCCTGGCATTTTCTTCTTTTTTCGTTCACCGAGAGGAGAAAATGAAATGAGAGGAGCGCGGGCCTCCTGCACAGCTGGGTGTAGTTGTGGGAATCTCCGTGAGTTTCCTCTTCCTGGGCGCAAGAGGCCGGCTTTCCCCCTCGCAGGCCGCTGCCAGCTTTTGTACCTTGCGTTTCTAGGCTGTCGGAGGCTCCTCCCAGGTTTCCTCCCATCCTCCGCTGTCTCATGGGTTCCTCTCTCCCTGTGCCTGAGGGAGAGCTGTCCAGTCTCTTTCTAGAACTGGCCTTAGCCCAGCAGGGTGGTCCCAGCTGCACCCCATCCTCAGTCCCTTCTCTGGCTTCCTCACACCTGCTATGTGGCTGGCATATAACAAGTACCACACACTTGGTGGCTTAAAACAACAGAGACTTATTCTCGCACGGTTCTGGAGGCCACAACCCCCAAATCAGTGCCCCTGGGCTGAAGTCAGGGTCTCTGCAGTGCTGGACGCGGGGAGACCCCATGTCTCTTTTTCCTTCTTCTGGTGGTACCTGGATCCCTGGACTAGCAGCCCCTTCCTTCACCTCTGGCTCTGTGGCCACATCACCTTCCCCTGTGCTGTCCTGCCTCCAGCTCTCAGAAGCACCCTGTGATTTCATTGGCCCACCAGGATCATCCAAGAAAATCACCCATCTCAGAAGCCTCAGCCCCATCACATCTGCAAAGTGCCCTTTCCGTAGAAGGCAGCGGTTGCACATTCTGGGGATCAGGATGTGGACATCCAGGGCCCTAACTGGACCCCCTACGGCCTCTGTGTTTCATGTTTCATGGATTCTCTTGCTGGGAATCTTTAACTAGGTCTCAGTGTATTGCTCAGACCCTGTAGCCTCCATGCAGCCTTCCCCAGCAGCCCCGCAGGGTGATCTGCCTCCACACCCCTGGGCTTTCATCACTCACCACGGGGTCTGATCCACAGGCAGGCGGCTTTTGATCAAAGGATCTGGACACACAGGCTCCAGGTCAGGCAGCAGTGGCAAATATTTGCGGAATTAAAAATGCATAAGTGAATTTGCAAATACGGCCTCAACGAGCCCCACAAAGTCCCTTGAGCAGCAACTGTCCTGGGCAGGGGCGGGCGACGGTAAGAGGAAGCGCTGGCAGACCAAAGCGTTTGTTGAAAGATGAATCCTGGAGTCATAGGCTGTGTGACTTTGGGCAGCCTGACATGGGAGGTGAGAGCCTCCGGGGCTTCTGAGGACTAAAATATGAATACCATCAGGAACTGCTTAACATGGCTTCTGGGAGGGCCCGATGAGGGAAGAGTGAAGACTTACCTGGGGACATGGCTCTGATGATGTAGCCTGACAAGCTGTTAGATAATCAGCATTTTTAGGCAGCCGGTTTCGTACATAGATTGTCTGTTGTCTGCCTGTCTATATCTACATATTGTAATCTGATTTATTATTGTAGACAGCAGCCGTCACTTGGAGTCAAAACACACCCATCCTAATCCAAATTCCATTCAAACCCTTTTTGAATATTTGTTTCTATCCCCTGAGCTCATGTGTGTTTTTGATTCATGGCAAACTGTAAGGTCTTGACATAAACAAACAAAGAAACAAACAAAACACATAGGTAAGAAATCTGGAATCGTTTTTGAGAGTACGTGTATAGACTGGTTTGCCCCAAGTTGCGTTCTGTTGTCTGTAAAGCAAAGTATTTCTTTCTTCCCCCTACTATTGCTAATTTTAATGTCATTTCCCCTGGCACAGCCCCGGCCACGTCACTCTATATCCCTTCAGACACCCGGGGCTCTCTGGAAAGAGGCAGCTGTGGAATGAGGGGAAGCCGACCTCACTCACCTTCTGCAGGCTGCATGGGGCTGGGGCTCCAGGTCTTACCCTGTTTAGATCTGCTTTGCCCATTAGGTTTGTTTTCATATCTCACCTCCTGAAACTAAAAGCTGTGGCCAGCGATGTTGTGGACATTGAGGCCTAAGAGGGTGTGATGCTCTTCCAGTTCACTTGTGTGTGTCTTTCTCGATTTAATGTGGAAGCACTCATTTTTCTTTTTTTTTTGAGATGGAGTCTCACTCTGTCGCCCAGGCTGGAGTGCAGTGGCGCAATCTTCACTCACTGCAACCTCTGCCTCCTGGGTTCAAATGATTCTCCTGCCTCAGCCTCCTGGAAGCACTCTTTATAATAATTTTCGTAAAGAACAGAGTCATGCTCTGGCGAATTGCGGAGCTCAGAACTGGTGCTGCGGCCACATTCCACACACGTGCAATCTCATCTTCGTTTCTGTCTCCAGGCAGCACGTGCGGTGCTCCCCAGGAGGAAACTTCCCTCCATGTCTGGGTGCTGTCCACCTGTCGGGAGAGGCGTTAACAAAGGGGCATTGACAAGATCGGCAGCAGACAATGTGTGAAGGCAGCGCTTCCAGACTTAGAGGTAACAGTGATTTAAGAAGGATTAGTTTTGTATATGTTTCCTCCAAGTGAAAATCTTTCTCATCTGAATGTGTTATTCTTTATCATTTTTTTCTTTTTTAAAAAGGAAAACTCTGTTATGTGAAATTTTTAGTTTAATACGTTTTTATTCTCGGGTCAAGTAGCTTGCAGGAGACACCGGACCCCTCACTCCCTCCACCCTTAGTATTTCTAAGAATTATGCAAATACACCCACTGCATTAAATAGAGCATCTTTTCCTTATCTGTGTTCTTTCTTTTGGAAATAATTTTTGTTTTAAATCCTACACTAGGCAAACTCAGTGCCTGCACCAACGTTTCTTAGAGTGAGGCTGCTGACCACCTGCCTCGGACCCTGTAGTGTCAGAGCACCTGATTTGTTTGTTAAAAATGTAGATTCCAAGGCTGACATCTCCGCCACTGCTCTGCCTCTGTTTCCCTGCTGGCCACTGCACAGCCCTGCAGTACACAGCACAGGAGCAGAGACGGACCCTGTCCTTCCCACTGTCACCTGTCTGTCCCTAGAAGGGTGGGTGCTCTGGGTGGGAGTTACAGTCCCATCGCCCGGCACAGGCCAGCTCTGCCAGGGATGGAAACGCCACCTGGCACTGAGCCTGGGTGTGGGTGGGAGGGAGGGAGCGTCTACATCCTGTTCGCACGATTCTCTTGTTTCTTGACTTGCAATCCTCCAGTTTTCTAGAGTCTGTGTTAAAGTGAGTCCTTCTGTTATTAAATATCTACCTTGTAACACTGTATTGCTGATTGTTTTATTAATTTAAGGAAAGACAAAGTCATTTTTCCCCGTCAGTTATTGGGATGGGGAGTCCCTGTCAGGGATTTTAATCAGAGACATTCAAATATTTTAGTGTGAAACAAATGAGAAGCTCGTGATGCATTTCTGACATGGATCAGGTCTCTCCTGAGTGCTCACCGAGCCTCCAGAGTGTGTGTGCCCCTCAGCAGAGTCCTCAGAGCCAAAAGCCACAGCCACTCCCCTCAGGGACCTTCCCACCCATTTGGGAAGATAAGCAAAGGCCTGACATGGTTCATGCATGAAGCAATCTGTATTAGTCCGTTTTCCAGCTGCTGATAAAAACATACCTGAGACGGGGCAATTTATAAAAGCAAGAATTTAATGGCCTCACTGTTCCAGGTGCATGGGGAGGTCTCACAATTATGGCGGAAGGCAAAAGGCATGTCTCACATGGTGGCAGACAAGAGAATAAGAGCCATGTGAAAGGGGTTTCTCCTGATAAAACCATCAGATCTTGTGAGACTTATTCACTACCACGAGAGCAGTACGGGGGACACCTTCCCCATGATTTCATTATCTCCCACTGGGTCCCTCCCACAACATGAAGGAATTATGGGAGCTACAATTCAAGATGAGATTTGGGTGGGGACACTGCCAAGCCATATCAAATCCTAAATGCACACACCTAACAAGAAAGCTATAAATGCATAGGCCCCAAACTGACCGAGTTAAAGGCAAGACAGGCAAGTCCACAGTTATATTTGGATACTTTAACATTTCTTTCTCAGTAATTGGTAAAACAAATAGAGAATCAATGAGAATACAGAATACATGAACAACACTCTTACCCAACTTGATCTAATTAGCAACCTAGACTGCTTTTCCTGACAGCAGTAGAATCCATGCTCTTGTTAAGTGCCTACGGAATATTCACCAAGAGGGCTCGTATGGCGAACCACACACAGGTCTCAGCAAATGTGGAAGGATTAAATCGTGCAGAATACACACGTTCCCTGACCACAATGAACACCCATTAGACATTCCTATCACTCCATTAGATAATGAAAAACGAAACAGAGCAGAACTCTAAAGTGAGCAAAATATTTCTGAAAGTCTTTTGTGAAAGAACACACATGAATGGCCAGCAGACACGCATACAAAGATCACACATCTAATCGAAAATCAAAAATGAAAGTGACTGAGAGCATCACGTGCAGGTAAAACAGAGCAATGGCAACTCCCATCCGTTGCTGGTTGGCATATAAAATGGTTCAACTGCTTCAGAAACGGTGTACACCACAGTTGTAAGAGATGCTACCATTGGGGAAACTGGAAGTGGCAGGGGCGGGGCGAGTGTCCGTGGGCTCTGATGACTTCTCACCAGCCCAGGTGGATTCACAGTTATGCCGGGTGGATACTGGCCTCATTCAGTCGGGAATGTTGCTTTGAACTCTTACCTCTTCCCTTTCTTGCACCTTCCATCCCCTAAGCCAACCCACAGGCAAACACAATCCCATTTCCTATCCTGCTGCACCTCCCAGAGGCTCTTAGCACCTCCGGAGATGTTCCAGGCTTCTCTCTTCCCAGTCCCAGAGGAGAAACAGGAAACATTAACTACAAGGGAAGGGCATTTATGACAGGAGTGGAGGAGGTCACCAGGAACATTTACTTCAAACAAGGGTTTTATTTATTTATTTCATTCTCCCTCAAGACCTTTATTTATTTTATTTTATTTTTTATTTATTTATTTTCTTTTTTATTATACTTTAAGTTCTGGGATACATGTGCAGAACGTGCAGGTTTTTTACATAGGTATACATGTGCCATGGTGGTTTGCTGCATCCATCAACCCATCATCTACTTTAGGTATTTCTCTTAATGCTATCCCTCCCCATCCCCCACACCCTGTGACAGGCCCCAGTGTGTGACGTTCCGCTCCTTGTGTCCATGTGTTCTCAATGTCCCACTCCCACTGTGAGTGAGAACATGTGGTGTTTGGTTTTCTGTTCGTGTGTTAGTTTGCTGAGAATAATGGTTTCCAGCTTCATCCATGTCCCAGCAAAGGAAATGAACTCACCTTTTTTTATGGCTGCATAGTATTCCCATGGTGTATATATGCCAGCTTTTCTTTATCCAGTCTATCACTGATGGGCATTTGAGTTGGTTCCAAGTCTTTGCTATTGTGAATAGTGCTGCAATAAACATACATGTGTGCATATCTCTTTATAGTAGAAAGATTTATAATCCTTTGGGTATATACCCAGTAATGGGATTGCTGGGTCAAATGGTATTTCTAGTTCTAGATCCTTGAGGAATCGCCACACTGTCTTCCATAATAGTTGAACTAATTTACACTCCCATTAACAGTGTAAAAGTGTTCCTATTTCTCCACATCCTCTCCAGGATCTGTTGTTTCCTGACTTTTTAATAATCATCATTCTAACTGGCATGAGATGGTATCTCAGTGTGGTTTTGGTTTGTGTTTCTCTAATGACCAGTGATGGTAAGCATTTTTCGTATGTTTGTTGGCTGCATAAATGTCTTATTTTAAAAAGTGTCTATTCATATCCTTTGCCCACTTTTTGATTTTTTTTTCTTGTAAATTTGTTTAAGTTCCTTGTAGATTCTGGATATTAGCCTTTGTCAGATGGATAGATTGCAAAAATTTTCTCCCATTCTGTAGGTTGCCTGTTCACTCTGATGATAGTTTCTTTTGCTCTGCAGAAGCTCTTTAAATTAGATCCCATTTGTCAATTTTGTCTTTTGTTGCCATTGCTTTTGGTGTTTTAGTCGTGAAGTCTTTGCCCCTGGCTATGTCCTGAATGGCATTACCTAGGTTTTCTTCTAGAGTTTTTATGGTTTTAGGTCTTATGTTTAAATCTGTAATCCATCTTGAGTTAATTTTTATGTAAGGCATAAGGAAGGAGTTCAGTTTCAGTTTTCTGCATATGGCTAGCTAGTTTTTCCAGCACCATTTATCAAATAGGGAATCCTTTCCCCATTGCTTGTTTTTGTCAGGTTTGTCAAAGATTAGATGGTTGTAGATATGTGGTGTTATTTCTGAGGCCTCTGTTCTGTTCCATTGGTCTATATCTCTGTTTTGATACCTCAATTAAAAGGCACAGACTGGCATATTGGATAAAGAGTCAAGACTCATTGGTGTGCTGTATTCAGGAGACACGTCTCCTGTGCAAAGACACATATAGGCTCAAAATAAAGGGATGGAGGAAGATTTACCAAGCAAATAGAAAGCAAAAAAAAAGACAAAACCAAGGGTTGCAATCCTAGTCTCCAATAAAGCAGAATTTAAACCAACAAAGATCAAAAGAGACAAAGAAGGGCATTACATAATGGGAAAGGGATCAATGCAACAAGAAGAGCTTACTATCATGAATACATATGCACCCAATACAGGAGCATCCAGATTCATAAAGCAAGTTTTTAGAGACCTACAAAGAGACTTAGACTCCCACAAATAATATTGAGGGACTTTAACACCCTATTGTCAATATTAGACATGTCAACAAGACAGAAAATTAACAAGGATGTTCAGGACTTGAACTCAGCTCTGCACCAAGCAGACCTAATAGACAACTACAGAACTCTCCACCCCAAATCAACAGAATATAGATTCTTCTCAGTACCACATCGCATTTATTCTAAAATTGACCACACAATTGGAAGTAAAACACTCCTCAGCAAATGCAAAAGAAGAGAAATTACAACAAACAGTCTCTCAGACCACAGTGCAATCAAATTAGAACTCAAGATTAAAAAACTCACTCAAAACTGCACAACTACACAGAAATCTGAACAACGTGCTCCTGAATGACTACTGGGTAAATAACAGAATTAAGGCGGAAATAACATTCTTTGAAACCAATGAGAAAAAAGACACAATGTACCAGAATTTCTGGAACAGAGCTAAAGTAGTGTTTAGAGGGAAATTTATAGCACTAAATGCCCACAGGGGAAAGCGTGAAATATCTAAAATCAACACCCTAACATCATAATTAAAATAACTAGAGAAGCAAGAGCAAACAAATTTAAAAGCTGACAGAAGACAAGAAATAACTAAAATCAGAGCAGAACTGAAGGAGAAAGAGACACAGAAAACCCTTCAAAAAATTAGTGAATCCAGGAGCTGGTTTTTTGAAACGATTAACAAAATAGATAGACTGCTAGCCAGACTAATAAAGAAGAAAAAAGAGAAGAATAAAATAGACACAATAAAAAATGATAAAGGGGATATCACCACTGATCTCACAAAATACAAACTATCATTAGAGAATACTATAAACAACTCTACGCAAATAAACTAGAAAATCTAGAAGAAATGGATAAATTCCTGGACAGGTACACCCTCCCAAGACTAAACCAGGAAGAAGTCAAATCCCTGAATAGACCAATAACAAGTTCTGAAATTCAGGCAGTAATTAATAGCCTACCAATCAAAAAAAGCCCAGCTCCAGACGAATTTACAGCCGAATTCTACCAGAGGTACAAACAGGGGCTAGTACCATTCCTTCTAAAACTATTTCAAATGATAGAAAAAGAGGGACTACTCCTTAACTCATTTTATGAGGCCAGCATCATCCTGATACCAAAACCTGGCAGAGATGTAACAAAAAAATAAAATTTCAGGCCAATATCCCTGATGAACATCAATGCGAAAATCTTCAATAAAATACTGACAAACCAAATCCAGCAGCACATAAAAAAGCTTATCCACCACAATGAAGTCAGCTTCATCCCTGGGATGCAAGGTTGGCTCAACATATGCAAATCAATAAGTGTAATCAATCACATAAACAGAACCAATGGCAAAAACCACATGATTATCTCAATAGATGTAGAAAGGGCTTTTGATAAAAATCCCTCCAGATCTTATCAAATGTTCTGTGTTTTAACTATTTCCATTAAGAAACTTTCTCAGAAAAGGGGTCCCATGACCCTCTGTTCCAATCACTGACCATCTTCATTTTACAGAAGTTCTTCTCAGATGTTCTTATCACTCCCGCTGAGGTGTAAGCCCACCAGCTGCTCCTGCTCGTGCTGTTTTCCTGCAAGGCATCCAAGCAGAAACTGTGGGAGACCCTCAGGAAACAGTCAAGGGATCCCTCCATTCCTTGCAGGCTCTGCTGGCTCTGGCCTTGCGTGAGAAACAGTGGCTGCCCCCGTGACGACGCTTGGACGGAGGCGACAGTTACCTTCTCAGATCAGCAGCGTGATGGCAAAACAACCAGGCCCCTAAGTCAAGGTATCCACACTGCTCTCTGGTGTTCAGGAACATCAGCTCCCAATCAGGAAGCTCGTGTCCACAGGCTGTAGGGACCGCTCCACTCAGCATTGGTGGCGGCTGCTCTGACTCCGCCTCCAGATCAGACCTTGGGGAGCCCAGCCAGCTCCCTCTGGGGGCTGTTACCTTTCTGTGATTTATGGCCCCCAGTCCAGATACCCTGAGGTCATTCTTGTTAGGACGATCACCTTCTGAGTTGCTCTGCCTTGCAGAGAGTATTTATTGCCAGATGGGAGCTGTCGCCGGGGTCACCAGAGACAACTGCCCCCAATTTATCTCTCAAGACCTGGACCTGTCATCTACTTGCTGTGGCATCAGCAATATCTGTGTAGCCCCTTGTGTGTAAGGAAGGTTGAAAGCGAGTGTCCTTCACGTCGTCTCTGCGGTGGGAAAGTTACTCTTGTGTAACCTGCTGCACTGGGCCTCTTGCCCCACCTGCCTTGGCTGCTCCCGGTCAGCCCCTTGCTGTCTCTTAGGTCTTAACGTATTTAACCTGCCACTTTGGTCACAGTATCTTCTGAATAAGCATTTGTTACTTAGAATTGGATATTTGTATTTGGAATAATGCTTGGACTAGTATTTTATGGTGACTGAATGTCCTCACTTATTCAGATAGAGTGGTATTTCCCCCCATCTCCTGCTGCACAACTGCATGTCACTGAAGGCCTCACATAAGCTGTTCTGACCGTGGCTTTGTCAGCCTGTAACTCCTGGCTCTGCTCTGTGGGCAACAGGACCTGCTTCCGGCTTATCCACTGCTTCCAGTTTGTCCTCTGCTGCAGGGCTGCAGGGCTCCCTCCTAGTTCTTAAACCAGTCCCCTGCTTCTAGTCTGTTCTCTGCTGCAGGGGCGCAGGGCCCTCCTCCTTCTCATACCGGTTCCCTGCTTCCAGCTTGTCCTCTGCTGCAGGGGTGCAGGAACCCCCAGCTCTCATAACAGCTCCCTGTCTAAGATAACACTGCTTTTCTCTGGGCTTTCCAGATCACAGAGGCCATGAGACCCATGTCCAGAGGGGCCTGGAGGGAGCCATGGGCTCAGTGGTTGATTTATTCTGGCTTGGCCACTCCTACTGCTCTGAGGACAATAAGGTTGGCCATCACCAGACGCCAGAGGATGCTGAAGGCACAGCCGGCTGGACTATTTCACGGACTCTCTGAGCATGTCTTCCTGCAGTCCAGGCACAAACTTCCCTCCAGAAATAGAAAGAGGGATGCAGCTTCCCAATTTCAGCAAAGGCAGTGGGAAGATCCCAGTCAAAAGCAGAGACTCTGGGTCCAGGCCCTCTGGCTCACACCCACTCTGATGTGGTTTGGCTGTGTCCCCTGCAAATCTCAACTCGAATTGTATCTCTCAGAATTCCCACATGTTGTGGGAGGGATCCAGGGGGAGGTAACTGAATCATGGGGTGGGTCTTTCCCATGCTATTCGTGTGATAGTGAATAAGTCTCACGAGATCTGCTGGGTTTATTAGGGGTTTCCACTTTTGATTCTTCCTCATTTTCTCTCGCCACCACCATGTAAGAAGTGCATTTCACCTCCTGCCACGATTCTGAGGCCTCCCCAGCCATGTGGAACTGTAAGTCCAATTAAACTTCTTTTTCTTCCCTGTCTCAGGTATGTCTCAGCAGCATGAAAACAAACTAATACAGTAAATTGATGCCAGTAGAGTGGGCACTGCTGATAAGATACTGGAAAATGTGGAAGCAACTTTGGAACTGGGTAACAGGCAGAGGTTGGAACAGTTTGGAGGGCTCAGAAGAGGACAGGAAAATGTAGGAAAGCTTGAAACTTCCTGGAGACTTGTTGAATGGCTTTTCCCCAAATGCTGATAGTGATATGGACAGTAAGGTCCAGGGTGAGGTGGTCTCAGATGGAGATGAGGAACTTGTTGGGAACTGGAGCAAAAGTGACTCTTGTTATGTTTTAGCAAAGAGACTGACGGCATTTTGCCCCTGCCCCAGAGATTTGTGGAACTTTGAACTTGAGAAAGGTGATTTAGGGTATCTCGCAGAAGAAATTTCTAAGCAGCAAGGCATTTAAGAGGTGGCTTGGATACTATTAAAGACATTCAGTTTCATAAGGGAAGCGGAGCATCAAAGTTTGGAAAATTTGCAGCCTGACTATGTGATAAAGAAGAAAAACCCATTTTCTGGGGAGAAATTCAAGACGGCTACGGAAATTTGCATAGGTAGCAAGGATCCTAATGTTAATCCCCAAGACCACGGAGAAAATGTCTCCAGGCCATGTCAGAGATCTTCACAGCAGCCCCTCCCATCACAGGCCTGGAGGCCCTGGAGAAAAAAGTGGTTTCCTGGGCCCCTGTGCTGTGTGCAGCCTAGGGACTTGGTACCCTGTGTCCCAGCTGCTCTAGTCGTGGCTAAAAGGGGCCAAGGTATAGCTCAGGCTGTGGCTTCAGAGGGCAGAAGCCCCAAGCCTCGACATTTTCCACATGGTGTTGAGCCTGAAGGTGCACAAAGGTCAGGAATTTAGGTTTGAGAACCTCTGCCTAGATTTCAGAAGATGTATGGACATGCCTGGATGCCCAAGGAAACATGTTTTGTAAGGGTGGGACCCCCTTGTAGAACCTCTGCTAGGGCAGTGAAGAAGGGAAATGTGGAAAGGGAGCCCCCACACAGAGTCCATACTGGGGCACTGCCTAGTGGAGCTGTGAGAAGATGGCCACTGTCCTCCAGACCCCAGAATGGTAGATCCACCTTCGGTTTGCACTGTGCACCTGGAAAAGCCACAGGCACTCAATACCAGCTCATGAAAGCAGTCAGGAGGGAGGCTGTACCCTGCAAACCCACAGGGGTGGAGCTGCCCAAGACCATGGGAACTCACTTCTTGCATCAGTGTGACCTGGATGTGAGACCTGGAGTCAAAAGGGATCATTTTAGAGTTTTAAAATTTACTGCCCCACTGGATTTCTGACTTGCACGGGGCCTGTAGCCCCTTTGTTTTGGCCAATTTTTCCCATTTGAAACAGTTGTATTTACAAAATACCTGTACCCCCATTGTGTCTAGGATGTAACTATTCTGCTTTTGATTTTACAGGCTCGTAGGTGGAACAGACTTGTTTTGTCTCAGATGAGACTTTGGACTGTGGACTTCTGGGTTAATGCTGAAATGAGTTAAGACTTTTTGGGAAGGCATGATTGGTTATGAAATGTGAGGACATGAGATTTGGGGGGCCAGGAGTGGAATGATATGGTTTGGCTGTGTCCCCACCCAAATATCAACTTGAATTGTATCTCCCAGAATTCCTATATGTTGTGGGAGGGTCCCAGGGGGAGGTAATTGAATGATGGGGGCCAACTTTCTCGTGCTATTCCTGTAATAGTGAGATCTGATGGTTTTAAAAGTGGCACTTACCCCTTCTCTCTCTCTCTCCTGTTGCCTTGTGAAGAACGTGCTGGGTGTAGTGGCTCACACTTGTGATCTCGGCACTTTGGGAGGCCAAGGCAAGTGGATCACCTGAGGTCAAGAGTTCGAGACCAGCCTGGTCAACATGGTGAAACCCTGTTTCTACTAAAAATACAAACAATTAGCCAGGCATGGTGGTGCATGCCTGTAGTCCCAGCCAGTTGGAAGGCTGAGGCAGGAGAATCTCTTGAACCCGGGAGGCAGAGGTTGCAGTGAGCCAAGACTGTACCTTTGCACTCCAACCTGGGCAACAGAGCAAGACTCTGTCTCAAAAAAAAAAAAAATAAAATAAAATAAAATAACAGAAAGAAAGAAAAAAAAAAAAAAGAAAAAGAAAAAAGAAGGTGCCTGCTTCCCCTTTGCCTTCTGTCATGATTCTAAGTTTCCCGAGGCCTCCCAATCCTTGTGGAACTGTGAGTCAATTAAAACTCTTTTGTTTATAAATTGCCGAGTCTCTTTATAGCAGTGTGAGAACTAATACATGGTTCATCAACTTCTATCCTTGTAATTGATACAAAAATTATACAGTTAAGCTGCTAATTTATTTGCAGTTTTTTTTACTCCAACCCAATTAATTCAACTGAAAAAAAAGTCCATTGTAAAAAGCCCACTGAAGATGAGAAGTAAATTAATTGTCAGGAACTTTAAATCATTAGCATTTTTTTCTGAGTTATTAATTATAAAATGCTAACACAGGGTGATAAATCCAGGGTTCGGGGATGCTGAGTGAGGTGGCTGTAATCTGTGTGGCAGAAGCTTAAGAGAGGACCCGCACAGGCACAGATGGCACCCTGAGAACTACTAAGGGGCCTCCTGGAGTCTTTGGCTGAGGTCTGACCTGCATGTGAGTGTGAGGAAACAATTACACTCTGGAGACTGAGGCTGGAGAAAAACCATCACCAAAAGCACACATTCAGAAAAATCCCTAAAATTTACACAGGACCAGCAAAATTTGTGTTCCTGCAAGCCAGTGGAAAGTTCTCTTAATAGAAGGGACATTGGATTGATTCCTTAGAAGGGTGTTCCCCCAGCAAGGGGGGAAAATTAGCCTTATGTTAATGACTCTTCTAGACCAACCCTAAGAAAGCACTGAAGCAAAACTCAAAGAACGAAACTGATGCTAGACACCTGCACCTAAGAGGAAAAAAAAGGAACTTTGAACCTAAACCATTTTAAAAAATAATTAAAATAATTTTAAAAATCTAACACTAACAATGCAAAAGTCCCATGCCTGGAGTTTAATTATAAAATACTAAATATGTGAAAGAACCAGAAAATATACTAAAATAGTTATAACTAAGAGATAAATCGGTAAATAGAAATAGACTGAGAAATGACAGACATGATGGAAATAAAGGACCTTAAAATAACAATAAAAAGTATGCCACCAATGTTCGCAAAACCAAGGGAAAAAATGAGGAAACTAGTTCAAGAAGCTAGAGGAAAACAGGTAATGTATGTGTCGCCTCATCAAGTGAGATATGTACGTTACAAAAGAAGTTTCAAGTAGACCATCTAGAAATAAAAATTACAAAATCTGAAATAAAAAAATACATAGAATGGGGCTAATGGCAGAGTAGTAGTAAGTATTCTTAGCAGAAAAAAAGGTTAGTGAACTTTAAAACAGCAGGAGAAAGTATTTTTCCTGGGAAAGGATGAATGGAGCCTCAGTGAACTGCAAGAAAATATTTCATAGCTTAAAATACATGTAAGATTGTGGGGGGGATCACAAAACACTTAAAAACTATGACTACAAATTTTCCAAACAGAAGAAAACATAAACCCACAGTTGACAGAAGCTCAGTAAACATCAAACAAAATAACCACAGAGAAAACTACACGTAGTCCTATTATAACCAAATTGCTGACCAGGTGATGAAGAGTTCATTTTTAAAGCAGCCAGAGGAAACAGATACATTATGTACAGAAAATCCATGGTAAAAATGACAGCCACAAAACACACAAGTCAGAAGACAATGGGACAGTGTCTTTCCAGTTTTGAAAGAAAAATAAATTGTCAACTTACAATTTTAAAGCAAAGTTTATATAAAAAAAGGAAGGTGATACATTGCAAATGTGTAAAACAACATTGCAAAACTGGCAGGGAGAAAAAAAAGCCCACCTAAGTAACTGAGGAAATGAGTCACGCCTGTAAGGCTAAATGCAACATAAACTGTACATAAGCACTGTCCCCTAGTTGATAAAGTTTGCTCCAAGAGGGTTACATGTGAACAATTCTGATGCTGCCACCCATGTATGCAAGAATCTAACAATCCAGTAAATGGATAGCAGATGATCAGAGCCTGGTTTCTTGCTGTTGGAGTGGGAGTTTACGAATAGGCAACGGAGGAGGCTGGAATAGATGACCATGTGGCATCTGTTAGAGTTATAGACATCGATATAAACTCATGTTTAGATTGGCATAAATATGGGTATGGACAGCAAAACAACCTTGTACTAACTTGTTATAACATGTCTGAACAGGATCTAGTCTGAGGCACTAAGAAGGGGAAGAGATCAGTTTGAAAAGAGCCCCTATTAAAGCAATATGATTTCTGCTACAGTTCTGTTCTTGAACCAAGAGCAAACATCAAATTTGTGGTGAAGTTTGGGTGGGAGAATGGTGAAACCATTGTCGCCTTACAAAAAATGTATGGAGAAAAAGCCTTAAAGAAATCAACAGCTTACAAATGAATTAATTCATCTTAAGAAGAAATGAGATGATGTTGAAGATGAAGTCTGCAGTGGCAGACCATCCACATTAATTTGTGAGGAAAAATATCATCTTGTTGGTGCCCTAAGTGAACGGAACCAACAATTAACAGCACAAACAATAGCCAACACTATCACCATCTCAGTTGGGTTGGTTTATACAATTCTGACCAAAAAATTAAAGTGAGCAAACTTTCCACTTAATGGGTGCCAAAATAATTGTGCCTAGATCAGTTGCAGACAAGAACAGGACTTTGAGTGGAAATCTTAAACAAGTGAAATCAAGATGCTGAGGCACTTCTTTGAAGAATTAGAACAGGAGATGAGCCATGGCTTTACCAGTACCATCCTGAAGACAAAGCACAATCAGAGCAATGGCTACCAAGAAGAGGAAGGGGTCCAGTCAAAAGAGGACCAGTCAAGAGCACAGGCCATGGCAACAATTTGTTGGAATGCTTGAGGCATTTGGTTTCTGAGTTTCTGGAGGGCCAAAGAATGGACATCTGTTTATTATGAGAGCTTTGAGAAAGTTAGCTAAAACTTTAGCAGAAAAATGCCTGTGATAATTTCACCAGCCAGTCTTTCTTTACCACAACAATGCTCTTGCTCATTCTTCTCATCAAACTGTTAATGGCTGTTGTAATACCTCGGTTCTTGTCTTCTTAGTTTAAAAGAATTTAAACAAGAGACACACAGCAAAGGAGGTGCAACAAAGAGTAATTTATTGCAAAGGAGAAGGAATATTTTGAAAGTTAAGTGCAGAATAGACAGTACCCCCTGAGAGAGAGAGAATTCAGGGTGGGCAGCTTGTAAGGGTGAGACAGCAAAGACTGGTGCTAGAGAGACTCCCTTTATGGGAGTTTTACATGATTATTCATAAGGAGGTGGGAAGAGGTGTTAATAGCAAGCATGTTCTGGGTGGTCCTCTGGGTGCACATGCACAGTAGCTGTCCATGTTTTTTCATACACCACGTGCCTCATTAGCATCTTAAATCTCCATCCAGGGTCCCATTCTTTACTATTATGATGAACAAAGGGTCAATTTGAAGATAGGTAAAATCAAAGTGTGCATGCTCTCTAGAGAGGAAGCTCCCTGCTGAAGATAGCTTTGTTTGAATGAGCTAAATTACAAGGTGAATGCTGAGGTTTATTGTGTTGACTGGTCACCACAGTTGCTACATCCTGAGGACATGTTCATTTCCTTGACTACTTATCCTTCCTCAAAACCATGGCAATTTTGTGAGGGTTTTAATGGTAAATATTAGGTATTTGCTTTACAGCTTTGATTTGCCTCCTTTAGAGTTCTCCTTTTTTTTTTTCTTTTCCTAATCTTAAAAACATTTAAAGATCATCTATTTGTCTTCAGTTAATAATGTTACAAAGACTACATTGACATGGTTAAATACCTAGAAACCTCAGTTCTTTAGAAATGAATTAAATAGCTGATGTCATCGCTGTGATGTCTTAGACTTACTGCTCATTTTGAGAAATGAACATATTTATATTTTCACTTTTATCTTTTAATTCTACTTTTTCACTAACATTCACTAACATCACAAGTTGATGGATTTGAAACTAATTATATTAATAATCATATTAAATGTAAGTGGTCTAAATACTCTAATTAAAATGCAATCATTGTATGATGGATTAATCCAATCAGTTTTCTTGGTCAAATTTTTCTTAATTCAATTATTTTTTCTTAATGCAATGCTTGAATTAAGAAAAGTAAGAACCAGGTGGCGTGGTGGCTCATGCCTGTAATCCCAGGATTTTGGGATGCTGAGGCGGATGGATCAGTTGAGCTCAGGAGTCTGAGACCAGCCTGTGCAACACAGCAAAAACACATCTCAACAAAAAATTAAAAAAATTAAGACTAGTGGTGTATGCCTCTAGTGTCAGCTACTTGGAAGGCTGAGGTGAGAGGATTGCTTGAGCCCAGAAGGTGGAGGTTGCAGTAAGCATAAGCTGAAATTATGCCACTCTACTCCAGCTGGGTCAACAGAGTGAGATCCCATCTCAAAAAAAAAAAAAAAAAAAAAAAAGAAAAAAGACCCAAGTAGATCCTCTCTACAAGAAACTACTTTAAATATAAAGGCACAAGTAAGCTAAAAGTTAAAAGTTATACCTTTAACATATGTAAGAGACATAGGAAAATAGCAGTTTAAAAATTTAACAATGCTATAGTGGCTACAGTATATCAGACAGACTTCAGAACCAAGGACATTACTGCTTTGTAAAGATAGAAGCATCAATTTATCAAAGGATGAAACAATCTTAAACATGTACATATAATAACAATACTTTGAAATAGATGAAGCAGAGCTAATAGAACTACAAGAATCAATAGACAAAACCACAAAAATAGTCAAGGTTTCAATGACTCTCCCTATATGATTGATAGTAAAAGAAGATAGATACTCTCATTTAAATAACCTAATTTACATTTATAGAGCACTCTACCTAAGAATAGCAGAGTATACATTCTTCTTGAGCACACAAGTAATTTACCAAGGTGGACCATGCTCTGGGCTGTAAAACAAGTCTCAATAATTTAAAAATGGTTCAAGTTATACAAAGTATCTTATCTGTCTACAATGGAAAGAAATTAGAAATCTACAGTAGGAGTAACTCTTGAAAAATCCCCTCATATTTAGAAAATGGCACTTCTACAGAGCCCATGGGTTAAAGAAAAAAATCAAAAGGGAAATTAGAAGTAAAAACGCAACATTTTAAAATATATAGCATGAAGCAAAAGCAATGTTAGAGGGTGCCAATGTAGGATAAAAATCAATTGGTCTCAAATCAATCAACTCAACCTCTGTGGAAAAGAAAAAGTAGAGGAAGAAGTGAAACCAACAGTAAGTAGAAGAAAAGAAGTAATGATCATAGACTAATTCAAAGTAAGGGAAAACAGAAAAAAGTAATAGATGAGTTTAAATAAAGTCAAATTCTACCAAATATTTAAACAGGAAATAATACTAACCCTACAAAAGCTCTTTCAGAAAACTGAAGCAGAAAGAGCATTTTTTTTTTTCAGTGTGTCCTGTGAGGTCAGCATTACCCAGACACAAAAACTGGAGAAAGACATTGTAAGTAATGAACACAACAGACCTACAATTCTCATGAATGTAGATGCAACAAATTCTAAATACAATTTTAGCAAATTGAATCCAGCAATATATAAAAAGAATAATATATACCAACAAAGTAGTGCCTATTCCAGAAATTTAAGGTTGGCCTAACATAAAAAATAGATGCAAGTTATTATATAGACACCCTAGGGAAAAAAAAAAAAAGCATAATCATCTCAACATTCCAAACCCTTTTTTTTTTTTTTTTTTTTTACCAAAACCAATTTCAATTGCTAATTTAAAAAATGTTTTCACTAACTACGAACAAGAGGAATTTTCCTCAATATGATAAAGGGCGTATAACAAAAAAATTTAAGGATTTAAAAACCCCAAACGCGGCCAGGCTCAGTGGCTCACGCCTGTAATCCCAGCACTTTGGGAGGCCGAGGCAGGCGGATCACGAGGTCAGGCGATCGAGACCATCCTGGCTAACCCGGTGAAACCCCATTTCTACTAAGAATACAAAAAATTAGCCGGGCGTGGTGGTGGGCACCTGTAGTCCCAGCTACTTGGGAGGCCGAGGCAGGAGAATGGTGTGAACCCGGGAGGCAGAGCTTGCAATGAGCTGAGATCGCACCACTGCACTCCAGCCTGGGCGACAGAGCGAGACTCCATCTCAAAAAAAAAAAAAAAAAAAAACCCAAACGCAAAAATATAGTTAACATCTTTAATGGTGAAACATTAAATTCTTTTCCCCCAAGACAGGGACGTTTTCTTTTGTCACTTGTACTTGACATTGTACTGGACATTATAACTAGTGTAGTTAAAAAAAAAAATCAATCAAACCCGAAATGACACAAAAATAAATAAAAACAGATATAAGGCATCTAGATTGGAAGTGAACAGGGAAAACTGTTTCTCTTCTCAGATGACATAATAAAGATCTGTAAAAGAAAACGTATGGAATGTAAACAAAAGTTACAAAAGCTCATGAGTTTAGCAGACAGCAGAATACAATGTAAATATGCAAGTTGCAATCTTTTTTATTCTTGCAATGAATTGTTTTAAATTAAAATTAAAAATTACTATTTACAATAGCATCGGAGCAAAATGTGCAAGTCCTGTGTACTGCGTACTAAAATCCACAAAACATCACCAAGAGAAATTGAGGAACATCTAAACAAATGGAGAGATATATCATGTTCATGGGATTAAAGATTCAGTATTGTTTTTATTTCTTCCCAAATTGACATATTTGATGTTATCTCAATAAGTACTAGCAAGCTTTTATTTTTGTAGAAATTGATGAACTTATTCTAAAATTAATTTGACATTGCAAAGGGTGTTTAATTGTGGAAACAGCTTTGAAAGTAGAGAATAAAGCTGAAGGATGAATACTAGTTGATTTTAAGACTTAAAACTACAATAATCAAGAAAATATGATATTGGCATCAAGCTAGGTAACTAGATAAATGGAATGGAATAGACCGTCCAGAAAATGACAACAGCCTATAGCGATAACTGATTTCTAAAAGGAATGCAAAGGCATTTTAGCAGATAAAAGGTAGCCTTTTAAAGAAATGGTGCTGCAACAATTAAATAGCCACATGCAAAAAATAAACTTTGATCCATGCATCTCACAGAAATAGGTTATTGCCTTATATGTAAAGGCTAAAACCATCAAATTTTTAGACGGAATTAGGAGAAATTCTTTGTGATCTTGAGTTAGGCAACGATTTCTTAAATATGACAACAAAGGCATGGTCTATAAAAGCAAATATGATAAATGTGACTTCATAAAAATTAAAACACCTACTCTTTGAAAAACGCTGCTAGGATAATGAAAAGACAAGCCACTAGCTGGGAGAAAATATTTGCTTATCTTATAGAGCGAAGGGTTTTTATCCAGATTATGTAGATAACTGTTAAAACTCTATAAAATGAAAAGAGACATCTGGATTAAAAATGAACTATTGGTTTGAATGGACACTTCACCAAAGAAAATGTGTGAATGGAAAATAAGCCCATGATAAGATGATCAATACCGTTAGCTCTTAGAGAAATGCAAGTTAAAACCTCAATGAGACATCGTTGCACAGTTATTAGATGACTAAGATTAAAAAGACTAATGACGCCAGGTAAGAGTGAGGCTGTAGAGGAACTGGAATGCTCACATAGCACTGGTTAAAATATTAAATGTTACAAACACTTTGGAAAAGTTTTATATATTTTTCTAGTTTTGTTTTTTCCATTTTTATTTAAAATCTCTTAATATTATTTTTGAGCCTATTAATGGTATAGGGGTTTATTGCAAAATTATATAAACATCTTCAAACAAAAGGTAAATAAGTTTGGCTCATACCATAAATGCCAAAACACTACTGTGTAATACTCAATATGTGGGTGTTATACAAAGTGTTAGACTTCATAGAATTTCTAAGGCAGCTTTGTTCTGTCTCTCTTTTCTACACACATTTCACACATATTTAACATGAGTTTTCCTTTTTCCCACTGACCTTCTCACCTGGCAGCTTGCTTCTCAATCTTTCACACAAGCCGTGCACAGCTGCTTGGTTGAGCACTAAGTGGCCATCAGGCAGCAGTGTCCCTAGACGTTCCTACTCCAAAGCACAGTTTTAAAGTGAGTAGCTGCATTCTGTCCTTGAAAGAAAAGTGTGAATAACATCACATCAGAAAGGACTGGAGAAGGAGGAGCAAATCTTAGCAGGGGTAAATGGCTTCCAAAGGGCCTGGCAGACTGAGATGAGACCGCAGCAGAAACCAGAGACACGAAGCCCACCTCAGCTTATTGTGAAGAATCTTCTAGTATAATACTCTACACTTGTTGGTCAAAATCTTGTATTGTGTACTTTTGTTGAATTTTCAAGCATATTATCTTTTGTTTCCTATAAACTAGGTCAAATTTCCCTGAAGGATATAGTATATTTCCTTTTTAAATCATATATAATGTGTAATAATATTTTAATACATGAAACAATCAGTCAAATGACAGTTTTTACTATTGATCTAAATGCTTGATCATACTGTGATTAAAAAGTGAAATAGCTGAATTTATTTATCTAAGAGCATTTATCAATCTTCAAAAGTATTAACTGCATTAGGAATAGATGCACATAATGGATAATATGGCACAATGACTAGTCTAAGAGAGGCGACATGCTGTTGTCATTAATTTTTTTTTTCAGTTTAATCTATTTGCTTTATTTTTATTTTTAAAATTGTGGTAAAAACCACACAACATAAAATTTACCATCTAACCTATTTTTAAGTGCGTAGTTCAGTGGCATTAAGCATATTCACAGTGTTATGCAAACAGTTTTTTTTTCAAAAGTTAAACACATAACTACCATCTGACATAGCAATTCCATCCCCATGTACTTCCCCAAGAGAAATGAAATCATATGTGTTTATAAAGAATTGAACACAAATGGCCATGGAAGCTTTACCTGTAATTGCTAACAACCAGAAATGACCCAAATGTTAATCAACAGGTGAACGGATAAATACAAATAACATCCATTCCATGGAGTAATACTTAGTGATATAAAGGTTAAAAAAAACCTGTTGAGATATACAACATGGACGAACCGCAAAGCAATTATGCTGAACCAAAAAGCCAGACAAAGAATAATACATAATTATGATCTTATTTTATAAAATTACAGAAAATGCAAATGAATCTCTAGAGACAGAGAGTAATCAGTGATTGCCGAGGGAGGGTGGGGAAGAGGGGAGGAGTAAGAAGGAACAATTTCAAAACATTATTACAAAGCAAATTCCCAAGGAGATGACTATTATCCTGACTTTGATAGATTCAGTGTTTTGTATGGGTTTCTACATCTTTAAAAATCTATCCAGTTTTGTATTTTAAATATGTACAATGTATATATCAATTGTATAATTGTTATATAAATTCAGCCTCAATAAGGTTGTTAAAAAATAGAAGCGATGTGAAAACTGTCTCAGACATACAAAAGTAGAGACACCACTCTCAGCAGCCAGCACCACGAGGCACTAAAGGACATTTTAGAGTTGGTTTCCAGACAGAGGGAAATGATAAGAAATAAAAATGAGAGTCTACACAAAGGAACAGGAGTGGGTATAAAATGCATCAGCAAATACAAAGCATGTTGACCATATTTTGAAATCTCTTTAATTGAACATTGTTTTAAACAGTAATAATAATACATTTGGGGTTTATAACATAAGTAGAAGCAAAATGTCTGCTAACAATAGCACAAGGGCTGGGAGGTGGGAAATGGAACCAGGCAGTTGTAAGATTATTAAATTAACGGGAAGTGATGCCGTATTATTTGTTATTCTTGGGTATTCTTGATAAGTTAATGCTGTGTATTGTCAACTCCAGAGCAACCATTTAAAAAAAAAAACATGATTCATACCACTTATGAAGCTAACAAAAATGTAATATAAACCCATGCACCCTGTGTTCCAACAGAACTTCAAAACAATTCTTCAATGATGATTTGGTGGGAATGAGTCACTAGAATTTTCTTTCATGGCCTTGCAGACCGAGGACTTCAGCCAGCTTTCACATGGGATTGTGTCCTGGCACGGGGCGTTGTTGTCGTGGACCATGAGTTTGCGCCTTTTCAGATGGTGGGAAGCCACTCATGAGTGACAGAGGGTGTCATATGATAACCCAAAACCGAAAGGAAGCCCTAATCCTGGCAGGAAAGGTCTGTGTGAGGATTCACCAAGAGTGGACGTTGGAGTTTGTGACGCCAAAGCTGGTGTGCCCGACACATGTGTGGGCGTTCGCAGACACACGCCTGCATGGAGGGGTGTCTGTCCAGGCTGCTGCTGTGCTGCGGCCTCACTGCTGCCTTCCTTAATGGCTGATAACACTAAACTCTTTGACGTATCCAATTCCCTGCTTTATTTTAACTCAGATTATTCCTTACTGTGCCCTTGGCCATAAAATATTTACTGCATGATAACATTGTACTTTGTTTCTGTTGTCAGCCCATGACGTTTTCCACTCTCTAGGGAGTTCCACTGCCAAGAGAACACAACTTATCACCAGGGGAGACAGAATTGGGGAGGAGGCAGCCGGTACCGGCCCCGGCCACAGGAACACTGGCGTCCCCTGGCTGGGAAAGGACACGGTGTGCTCCAGGTCTGGCCGCATCTGCCTGGTTTCCCCACCAGGATGGTGGCTTGTGAACTAGGAGCATTCGAGTTCCAGCGCCATGGCCCAGTCACCAGACGGTGGGCGGGGAGCCGGGCTGCGCCCTGGCCCTGGCCACAGTCCAGCCTGCTCCACTAGTCGGGATACAGCTTCCTGCAAAACCAAAGCTCTAAGGCTGGGCAGGGCAGCCAGCTGTGTCCCAACTCACCCCAAGTTTCTGCACTTCATGTCCGAGCAGATGGGCTTTCAGAGTGGACACTGTCCTAGGGTTTCACAGCCACTTATGCTGAGTCATGCCTAAACCTGTAACTCCCGGTCACTGATCCTGGGATCCTTGAACCACAGGATGCTGACCTCATTTCCTTACCCATTTGTGGATGCATTCATCAGAGTCTTCCAGAAACTGTGGTGGGGGCATCGCCCAGGCTCCCACTCAGGAATCCCTCCGAGGGAGCTCTGTGAATGCAATTTAGGCGATCGAACTTTCTAATGTTTGAGCTATTGCGTCTAAGAAGAGACATTTCTCTCAATATCACAGGTGACGCACGCATGTTTAAGAATGCACAAAATAGAACCTACTCGAGTATATGCCAAATATGATGACCTAGCTATGATAATTTTCACAAATGTAGCAATAGTGCTTTCAGAAACTATTATTTTAGAGGGTAGAATGTTGACCACTCATGTCTTATGGCACCCAACTACTCAACGTTTGTAAGCCTTTTCTCTTTAGAAATGACCAATGGTAACTTTAAATTGCATGACTCAGCAGTTTCCGTGACTCAGCAGTTTCCTTCTTAGAAAGACGAAGGTAAAACTCAGAGAAACCTATCAAGCCGGAATAAAGGAGTGAACACAAAAATGAAGCAGCTCCAACTCTTCTGTGGGGCTCCCTACCTGGAGTCCTTCATCCTCATAATATTATTTTCTGAATGGCCTCTGACAGCTGTGATTTCCCCAAATGACCAATGTCATCAAATCATTCAGCATAGTAGATCAGGAAAAATGTCAGATTTATTTTAGAAAGAATCTTAAAGGACAGGTGGACTCGAAAGGGATGTTGTGCTTAGATATTCGAAAATGCAATTAACAGACACATTCCTTCTCCAGATACACAGAGTTTTCCTGTGTGTTCAGGCGTTTGTTCCGGGGGTGCATTCGTGGATGAATTCCTCCCCCTGCCCATCTGGAGACCTGGGGATGTCTATGCCCTTCGCCCCCTGCCAGGTAAAAGAGCAAGCTTCTAATAATCAACTCAGGTTCCCTTTTGTTGGGTTAGAAGATGAAAATATGTTGTACTGGATTCCCTTTGAAATCTAAAATTGTCCGTTGGTTTTGGAGATTTTTAAGGGAACCACCTTTCAGGTAAACATCCAAAACCTTCCTGTGACCCGTGCAGAAGTGCCTCCCACAGCCCCCAGCGGAGACAGGTGACCTCGGCAGGTGCTGAACCAGGGAGCCACCTCTCTCGGGCTGTGCTGGAAGCATCTCCAAGCTCTGCTCAGGTGGGAGTTACTGACACGCATATCCGAGCGAGGGCTGGCGTTTCCTTCCTTCATCAAACTGCCCATCCCCTCCCCAGCCGGCGTGGAGTCGCTGAGTGCCGCCTTGGCTCCGGCCGCCCGAGGCTCTGCCCTGCTGGAGAGCGGGTCCAGGGGTTGACATCTCTATTCTTTTGTCTGACAAATCTGTGCACTGGCTTGTAAAAAAATCAATACTGTTTTTCCCTGGTTCCCTCTCCACAGGTGAGCTGATGGATCGTCGCGGCTCTCCCCATTCCCGCCTCCAGTTCTGTTCTCAGTTTGTTTCTCTTGCTTCAGGGTTGAGCATGTGATCATATCTCCAGTGGATGACGCCAAAAGAATGTCCGTGACCTTGTCTTCTGGCGATCAGGTCTACGGTGACTGAGTGCAGCCCTGGCTGGAAAGCCGGGGTCTGCCTCTCCCAGGACCTCAGGACCCGTGATGAGGTGTTGTGGGGCCAAGAAGACGGGGGTCCATGGTGAGCTCTGCTGCAGGTGACCCGGTGCACTGTCCTAGGACCTGTGCCTAAGGAGATGCCCTCTATGGTACTGTCTCCTGAAACGTGATTTACTCCTCCTGTGATAGAATGGGGTGGGCTGAGGGGGTGATGGGTGCTGGAAAGTCACGAGGCTGCCATTGATCTGCCAGAAAAGGCACCTGCTCACTGGCAGGAATAGTAGATTTGCTAGAAAAATGGAGGCCCCCCTGCTCTGGGTGATCTGTGACTCCTGCCATGCAGGGGACCCAGCGTGTGAGGATGTCTGAGCAGCAATGAAGGTTTTACTGAGCTGAAGTGGGTTGCTTTCCTCTCCTTCCCTCATGAAATCACAAAACCCATGTTCATCTCCCAGATGACCTAAGGGTGGCAGTTCCTGGAGGCAGGCAGTAAATGAGGCACAGTGACCTCACATCCAGCCCAGGCTCCGGTGTTCATTCCTGAAGGGACCTGAGTGTGGGAACAGAGTGCTCTCCTCTCTCTCTTTCTCTCTCATTCTCTCTTTTTCTCTCATTCCTTCTTTCTCTTTCTCTCTCTTTCCCTTTCTCTCTCTCTCCTCTTACTGTCCCTCTTTCTCTCTTTCCCCACCCCCACATTTGTCCTTCCCCTTCCTTGCAGTCTCGCTCTCTTTCCTCCATATTCCCTTTTACTACAAACTTGCTCATCTTCACTGAGGTTTAACCAAGACCCAAGTTCTGGATCTTGTGGGCTATTTATTATGAAGACCTAGGACTTGCAGGGGAACACAGAAAGGCTTAGGATTCGTAGTAGAGAGCCTAAGCAGTCCCGATGGGAGACATACGTTTGAGGAGAGAGATCTGATGGCCGCTGACTGGGGATGGCGCTCTTTTTGGTCCATCATCGGCCCCTGGTGCCAGGTGAGAGGATCATGCCTTGAGCTGGTCTTCAGGCGTCAGGGCTCAGCTGCTGCAGAGGAAGACCCATGAGGACCTCACACCCTGAGGCCTCCCTGAGTTTTGCTCTCCACAGGCCTGCATCTTTTCCAGCAATTTTCACAAGTGCTTCCCTTTTAAAAGCAGAGTCTTCAAGATTGACCTCGTATAGTATTCATTTATTTAAAAAAACCCAGCTTCTGCTGTGGTGCTCACTGAGTGACTGGAGCAGCGCTGAGTACTGCCTCCTTGGGTGGGCCTTGACGGACACCCACCACTCTAACTGCTTAATATCACTAATGTGTCCTAAATTCACACTTAGAAAAGCTGCATCTCAAATTTCCTTACTGGGGTGGCAGCTGTGAGACTCCCACATCCTTGCTCCACATCCATAGAGACAGACCCCTGTGTTGGCTGCACGGTCTGGCTCAATCCGGTGTGAGTGTGGGAAGTTCACACCGACGCCAGTTTAAGATCAGTGTTGAAGGTTTCTCGTCAGAAGAAAACCCCATCAGCACATGATTCTCTTCCTCATCGGGCAACGCCTAGTCCACTTCTGATATCCAGGGCGGATAAGATCTCCCAGGGGGGTTGGCGAACTCCTTCTGCAGCTCCACACCTGGGTGTGACCCCGAGACTCCAACACACCTGGATATATCCCTGAGATACCTAGGCATGTCCCTGAGACCCCAACACACATGGGTATATCCCTGAGACCCCAACACACCCAGGTGTGACCCCAAGACCCCAACACACCTGGGTATGTCCTTGAGACTCCAGCATACCTAGGTATGTCCCTGAGACACCAGCACACCTGGGTGTGTCCCTGAGACCCCATCACACCTGGGTGTGTCCCTGAGACCCCATCACACCTGGGCGTGTCCCTGAGACCCCAGCACACCTGGATGTGTCCTCGAGACCCCATCACACCTGGGTGTGTCCCTGAGATCCTGGCACACCTGGGTGTGTCCTCAAGATCCCATCACATTTGGGTGTGTCCCTGAGATCCCGGAACACCTGGGTGGGTCCTCGAGACCCCATCACACCTAGGTGTGTCCCTGAGATCCTGGCACACCTGGGTGTGTCCTCGAGACTCCATCACAAGTCTCCTTGTACTTGGTTTTCTCCTTCTGCTCAGCTGGGGTCTCCAGGCTCAGCCCAGTGATAGGGAGCAGGGTCCACGCTCCACTCCTGCTGAGAAAGTCAAATCGAGATCAGAGAAAAACAGATGAAGGGCCCAAGTCACAAAGCTGTGGAATGGTGGGGGCTGGGGGTGAGGCCTCAGTTCTCTTGTTCTGCCAACTACTCCTATTTCCTGGGTAAGATGATCACTAAAGGACTCTGGGTTTTAACTTGAAAACAAAGGAGAAAAAAGTTCTGTCTTTCAGGTCCTCTTCCATTGTAAAAAGTGTATACAAAAATAGGGCTGAGCACGTGTGACCCTCCCGGGACTCAGCAAAATTCCTGGCAGCGAGTGGACGTCAGTGAACGTCTCTGGAAGTAACTGATGGGGTAGACCAGGAGTAAATACTTAGTCTCTGGTGGAGACAAAGAGACAAAAGGGGGCTACAACTTTTTTGTTTTATTTATGCTTTTCTCTTTTCTTTTCCTTTTCTTAGTTAGGGCTAAGCTTGAAGCAGAAGAAACCACAGTAAAAACACTGGTCAATGTATAGTAATTTAAAAGTCATCTACTTCCTATACATGTAATTGCTGGCCAGGGCATTTATGATGTATGTTACGTTTTATTTTACTATGGCCTTAAGTTATTGGTTATACTCTAGAACTTTGCATACATGCAGTTGTTGGCTGGGACATTTATGATTTATGTTGTATTTTATTTTACAATGGTCTTAAGTTGTTGGTTATCCTCTAGAACTTCCTGGACATGTAGGGTTGGCCGGGCCATTTATGCTTTATGTTGTATTTTATTTTACTATGATCTTAAGCTGTTGGTTTCCCCTAGAACTTCTTATACACGTAATTGTTGGCCAGGGAATTTATGATTTACGTTGTATTTTATTTTACTATGGTCACAAGTTGTTGGTTTTCCTCTAGAACTTCCCATACGTAATTGTTGGCCAGGGCATTTGTGATGTATGTTGTATTTTATTTTGCAATGGTCTTAAGTTGTTGTTTTTCTTTTTCTAGAACTTTAGTGCATTTCACAGTAACATATTTTAGTGGATGGTGAGGTAAGGTCCCGAAACCCCCAAAACAAATTGTAAATTCCAATAAAAACTGGCATGGAAAAGTTTGGTGGCTCCTTACAAAGGTAAATGTAGAGCTACCGTATTACACAGAAACTCCACTCCTAGGCATATATGTCCAGAAGAATTGTGGGCAGAGGCTGGCACAGGTAATTGTACAGCAAAGTCATAGCAGCATCATTCACAGTAACCAAAAGGCAGGAACAACCGTGCCCACTGAGAGGTGAATGGGTGAACCCAGCGTGGTCTGTCCGTACAAGGGATGCTTCCAGCCTCAACAAGGGATGGAGTTCTGATACATGCTGCAACCAGGATGGACCTGCAAAGCACACGAAGCACAGTAAGCCAGACACAGAAGGACAGCTATGACATGACTCCATGGACACGGAATACTTGGAATAGGCAATTTCACAGACAGAAGGTAGAGCGGAGACACTCCAGGCTGGGGAATGGGACGGAGTAGGTGTTGTTGTTGGAGGTGCTGAGCTTATGTTGGGGATGGTGAAAACGTTTTGGGGATAGCAGTGGTGGTGGTTATGCAAATTGTGAATAGATTTAATGCTACTGCATTGTCCGTGGAAAAATGGCTACAATGGCAAGTATTCTATTCTGTATGCTTTATCACAGCAAAAGAAAAAATTACTCAATACCTAGTAAGAACTTTATGCAGTTATTTTGAAACATGGGTCAGGTTCTAAATTTACTCTCCAGGATCACAGCGATAAGTGTTTTGTGAATGGAGGAGCCAGTGGTTCAAGAGGACTCCCTGCACTGCCCCTGGGGCTCAGAGCCTCTGTCTCCTCACCTGTGAAGCAGGTGCAAGTTACTTGGAAGCATTTTCAAGCACGAACGTGCATGGCTGGTAAATATCTAGACTGCATCACTGTGCAACCACTGGTCAGTGCTTCCTCGGAGTCAAACTGACATGTGAACTTGCATACATACTGATGTAAGTTCCTGTCCTAAAGCATGCAGTCACTCTGGGAGGTGGTGGATGGTATTACTGGGCCCATTTTACATTGGGGAAACTGAGGCTCCAACGCTGAAGTAATTCACTTCACCTGGAGTTGAGCCCAGATCCTCTTTACTCCAAAGCCAGCTCTCCTTCTGAGAACAGGACTTTGATTTGGATGGAAGGAAATTGCTGGGGGCCTCAGCACAGGGTCTGTGGGCTCATGGCTGGACACGCAGCTGTTCAGCGGCAGCCGCGATCTGTCCACCCAGGTGGAGATTGGATGCAACAGTTTCAGGGGGGTTCCTCCATCCCCAGGTGCCTGCCCACCTCTTCCTTACATGGGATCTCTCTCTTCTTCCTCCTTGCCTGGTCCCTAAAGCACTTGAGTTTGTGGTTCTTTTTATTTTTTAACGATATAGTTTATTTAACCCAGTATATTAAAAATATCATTTCAGCATGTACATTTTACTTTTTTTTTTGCAATTGGCTGTGTATTTTACACCTTTATTTTATTGATTTTTTTTTTTTTTTAGACAGTCTCTCTCTGTTGCCCAGGCTGCAGTGCAGTGACGTGATCTCAGCTCATTGCAACCTCCACCTCCCGGGTTTAAGTGATTCTCATGACTCAGCCTCCCGAATAGCTAAGATTACAGACATGTGCCACAGTGCCTGGCTAAGTTTTGTATTTTTGGTAAAGACGAGGTTTAGCCATATTGGCCAGACTGGTCTCAAACTCCTGACCTCAAGTGATCTGCCCACCGCAGCCTTTTATAGTGCTGGAATTACCGGAGTGAGCCTCCATGCCCGGCCAGACTAAGCATGCTTCAAGTGTTCAACAGCTACACTGGGCAGGTGGCTCCGAGATGGAGGGCACAGGTTTGGATGGAAGAGCACTGTGTGTGAAAGCGCCATTGTGAGCCTTGCGGGGATGCAGAGCCCTCGGCACAGGCCGCTCCCGAGTGACTTCTCCAGAACCTGCCTGCTGTAAGCGCTCAGGTGTCTCCATCTCTCTGCACCAAACCTCGCTACTCTTAAAAGTTTTGAGAGACCAGTTTACTTAGTATACTAATGATTGTACCCAATTACTACCATTAGATTGGATAAAAGACCATTAGACTGGGTTTTTGCTATCATTTATTTTCATTGATTGCCTAACATTACATTTTAAATAAAAATTGTATATATTTAAGGTGCACAAAGTGTTGTTCTCATGTACACTGACACAGTGACATGATCACTCTGGTAAAGCTAATTAACACCTCCTTCGCCTCACATAGCTCCTTTATTTATGTGTTGGGAGCAGCTGGAATCTACTCAGTGACTTTCCAGAGAGTCGTGCGGCCTTATTAATGACAGACATCGTGGTGCCTTCCAGACCCCTGGGCTTGTTCGTCCGACATCCCTGCAGCTTCATGATTCCACTCAATAGGCCAAGACAAAGAGAAGCCCCGGTTCAGGGAGAACATGCCCCAGAAAATCAGGGCAGCAGAGTTTTCCACGAACGGAGGCTGGGACGGTGGAGGGTGGCCAGGCAGCAGGAGGCTGGGGAAGCAGGTGTCCTGAAGCAGAGGCCACGGCGCCACGTGAATGGCAGCTTTCAGGTGAAGAGCACTGCAGTAAAACAAATCAGACCCTGCAGAGGTGAGCATAAGGGAAGGGAGCTACCCCCCTCCTGCTGCCCCCCTGCTCTCCTGCAGCTGTAGAAGCCGGGGCCTGAGCTGTGTGGCTCCCCTGAAGACCTCGGGGCAGCATGAGGGCCAAGTTCCAGCCTGCTTCACAGTCGTTCTGGGGATTGCGGTGGTGAGAGGATTTTTCTAATTTTATGAAAGGTATCGCTATCTTTTTTCCTGATTATCTTGGTAGTTTGCAGAGAGAAGGGAGTGGTCTCTGCTTTTTTAATAAACCCACTGTCTCCTCCCAGAGGCCTGCAAAGTGGATCTTGATGCTGTGGCCCTTACAGGCTAGGCAGGAGCAGCGCATAGATGCTGGGGCCTGGCTGCCCTGGGCTTTTCTCTGTGCAGCCTACAGTGGGGGCTGCAAGGGCCTGCAGCCGGTGCAGCCATACAGTGGCTGGGAAATGGAACACTTGGCAGCTGCTGGATCACTTCGCTGTGTTTTCTGAGGCACATGTGTTTTGGAACGTAGTGTTAGTGAACATCCATGAGGGCGTCTATCTCCCAGGTGGGTAGCAAGCATTCTAGGTAGGTCATCTTGCTGGTTCCTCATAATAACCTTGTAAGCCAATATTGTTATGAACCCTATTTCACAGATAGAAAAACTGAGTTTTAGAGAGGGGAGTGATCTTCCCAGGCTGCCATGCAGGGCTGGGATGCAGGCTTCCCTGCACCTGTGCTCACCTGACTCCAAAGCCAGGCTCTGGACCAATAGAATGTGGCTCAAGTCCGTGGCACAGCTGCTTGCCATCTCCCTAGGACCACCGTGAGACCCTTGAGGCCAGGCACCACACCTCTGTACACTGCAGTGCCCTCGTTGCTAGTACAGTCCCTGGCACATGGTCAGCCCACAGTTAAAACGTGGTGAGCAGATAAATCGGCAAATGGATACTTGAATGGTGAATGAACGCGTGCATAACATTTCAAAGCCCAGTTCAAAGCAAACTGAGATAAATACATCACTGGAGCACAGAAATTGGACCTTTCAAATTGCACCAAAATATTTCTGTGTTTATGTGCATAACCTTTTCACATTTGAATCTGCAATTTTGTGTTAAGATGTAATTTTTTTAAAAAAGCTAGTCTCATAATGTTGTTAGCAATGGTTTTACATTTTAGGCATCTCCACGGTGTGAGAGGAAAAGGGCATGCATTCTTGATTCTAACAATTTAACTGCAATCTGTCAATTTCAAGCAGGAAATCTGATCTGAGTTTTCAAACCCCCATGTCTCCACGAGAGTCAATAATTCACCATTTTAGGGCAACAGGCCCATTAACACCGAACAGCTTGAGAATGCACTCTTCATTGATCAGATAAACAAGTCATGAGATATTTTATTACAAAATGACGAACCAATTTAGCCATCTTTTCACCAACAATAGACTTATATTAGATGTGAAATGGCAAGAAATTTGCTTCCTCAGGGAGCTATCATAAGAAACACAAAGTGAAAGCTTTTCATCCAAATGGCTCATCTGACTGGGCTTACCCTGAATTCAACCCAAATTTAAGCCAGACCACTGGTAAGTTTTGCTTAAAAGTGATAGTTTTTTCTTTGTTAGTCTTATTCCAAATTATATGCAATATTTTGTCTTATATTTATGTCACACATTTAGCATTTTCTGGTAGTTTCTTATTGAAATACAGTAATTATATGGGTAACTTACACAAGTATTATTTGTCATAATTCTGAATTTTTAATTTATCTTAAGTAAATGATTGAGGCAAGTTTAAATTCATTTCCATGAAGATTTTACATTCTTTTTTAACTTACAAAAGGAAACAGATATTGCCTTTGGTTGGTAAATAGAAATAAATTGCAGGCCAGGTGTGGGCACAGTGAGGCAGCGTCAGACATGACCAGTGCTGACCGGGAGTCAGGGTACTTGGGGGAAAACAAGGCTGTGGAGTTTGCCTTGCCAGTACTCTTTCTGACTATATGTTCAGAGAAGTCCCTCTCACCCAGCGTCTCTGAAAATGCTGAGCTCAGTGAAAGTGTGACTTGGCTACAAGAAGGCACGGTGTGGGCGTGACTGGGCTACGAGAAGGCTCGGTGCGGAAGCTCTGGCTCTGTGGCTCTTCCTGCACAACCGAGGAAGGAGCTGCTTACATCACAGGGCGTGTTCACGGCTCCCCGCCGTGGGCACTGCGAGTGACCTACTCAGCTGCCGATAGCGGCCCTGGGTCCCCTGCATCCGTGGGGTGAGCCACCGCCTCGAGGGTGTTCACTGACGTTTGGCGGTTGGAACCTGAGTGCAAAGGGTCTCATTTGGGTGGAACAGGAGGCGGGGCCTGGGTAGGGTGAGAGGGAGGTCACGCCAGGGGTGCCACAAAGTCCGGGCTTTGAGGAATGGCATCCTCAGTGGGAGGTCTGGAAAACGCACTTTCTGGAATAGAACCTGTCTCAATTTTGACTCTAATGGAGAGAACGAGGGGAAAAATTCCTACTCATATTGCTACACTCAAGCAGAAACAAATTCAGGTCTTTTCTGGAGGAACATACTTTACATAAGGACAATGACCTCAAAGACTTCCCACTGTTGAAATTCCATCAAACATGAGGTCAGAACAAAGCTTCACAGGACAAATGAGGAAATAAGCTGCCACAGCCCAGGATGCACAGAAACAGCTACAAAATCAGAACCACACACACTCCAGACGTTGGCATCTCCCAAAACGGAACATAAACACATGTAATATATTTAAAAATCAGAAGAGGAAATGCATGAATGACAAAGGTAACAGAGACTACCAAGATTGACATGTGGAATTGACAAAGAACCAAAGAGAATGTCTAGAAATGAAAAACGTAATAATTGAAATAAGCACAGTGGGTGGGTCATGTAGACCTTAGAGGCTGAGTTGGAGCTAAGTTACTCTATGTAAAATGTGGAAGACAGATTGTAAGGACTGACTCAGGATGCACAACAGAGTTACTAAAATATAGAAAATACACAAGAGTGTTCAAAGAAAGGGCAGAGAGGTAAGGGTATGGTGAGGAGGCAGCATTAGAAAGGTAGGCTCTGACCTGTCAGCAACTGACAGTAGACACCGAATCTCAGGTTAATGAAGCCCAGTAAACCCCAAGCAGCAGAATTAAAAAGAAATCCTCACCAAGATACAGAAATGCAGCTGAAAAACACCAAGGACAAGGAAGACATCTCTGTTCTCAAGAAAGAAAACAACAAACATTTACTACAAATGGAAAGAAGCATCTGAGAGCAGCAGGCCGAATATTTTCTCAAAGTTTACACAGAGCTGAGAATAGCTTGAATTCCAACAAGCCAAGGTGGGAAAAGCCCATAATACAGAAGGCATCAGATAGAGTCCGAAGACGTGTTGCTTCAGAAGTGGAGGTGAACAAGCTCTAGACTGTGTAGTGCTCCGACTTTCCCTCACAAAGCTTCAGATCCTCAAAAGATCAAACTAATTTCAAAAATACCTAAGTACAAACAGGAAAAAACCCCCACAATATAGGAATCTAATAAAATCTGGCATCCAACAACATAAAAGTAACAGTTTTCAACATCCAGCAAACAAGCAAACAAAGCCACTTCCAGGCATGCATGAGAGGAGGAAAATACGGCTTACCACAAGAATAAAAATCCGTCAAGAGCTGCCTCTTATTAGCAACCATGGAGGCCAAAAGAAAGTGCACCAACATCCTTAAAGTGATGGAAGAAAGTGAATGTCAACTCCAAATACTATATCCAGTGAAACTGTCATTCAAGAATGGAGGTAACATGAAGACATTTTAAGATAGAAGATAACTAAAATAAGTCATCACTACAAGAAACGTTGATGCTAGTTCCTGGGGAAGAATAATAGTGACACCAGATGGAAGCTCAGAACATAAGGGACAAAAAGAAAAAAGAGTATCAGAAATGGTAAATATCTGAATACATTCAAAATACTATTTTTCTTTTTTGCCAAAATGTAACATTGTGTTATGGTTTATAATGTGTGTAGTTGTACTATGTATGACAACAATAACATAAGGGCAGGGAAGAAATATAGACCTTAAGGCTGTAAGATTTCAGTATTTTACATACAAAGTAGACCTACTAAAAGTTAAAAAGTGCATTAAATTGCCAGAGCAACCATGAAAGGAAATGGAATTCTATAAAATCAGTAGTAGTGCAATGTATGACAATAGTAGCCCAAAGGACAGGTGCAGGGGATATGGATGGATAGATGAATAGAAGGACAGATGGATAGGTAGATAGATGGATAGATGAATAGACAGACAGATATATAGATGGATAGATAGATGTATATATGGATAGATGAATAGATAGATGGATAGATGGATGGATAGATGAATGGAGAGATGGATAGGTAGATAGATGCATAGATGAATAGATAGATGTATATAGATATAGATAGATGGATAAATGGATGGGTAGATGGATAGATAGATGGAGAGATGAATAAATAGATGTAGAGATAGATAGATAGATAGATACATAGATACATAGATAGTATATTAGTCCTTTCTCAAACTGCTATAAATATACTACCTAAGACTGGGTAATTTATAAAGAAGAGAGGTTTAATTAACTCACAGTTCCATTTGACTGGGAAAGCATCAGGAAACTTGCAATTATGGCAGAAGAGGAAGCAGGCATAGCTTACATGGTGGTAGGTAAGAGAGAGTGCATGAAGGAGGAATTGTCAGACACTTATAAAACCATCAGATCTTATGAGAACTTGTTCACTATCATGAGAACAGCATGGGGGAATGACACCTGTGATCCAATCACCTCCCACCAGTTTCCTCCCTCAACATGTGGAGATTATGAGGATTACAATTCGAGATGAGATATGGGTGAGGACACAGAGCCGAACCATATCAGATGAATAGGTAGATGGATGGATAGATGAATAGATAGATGGGTAGATAGATGGATAGAAAGATAGATGGATAGATGAATAGATAGATAGATAGATGAAGAGATAGATGCAAATATGAATAGACAGATGAATAGATGGATGGAGAGATGGCCAATAGACGGATGGATGGATGAATAGATAGATGGCTAGATGGGTAGATAGATGGATAGATATAACTATTGCATCAATAGTAGACATAAAATTAAAATATAAAAATATTAAATTAATCAAAAACAAGGCAGAAAATGAGGAAAGTAGAAATCAAGTAGAAAACGTGGATTCTTGCAAGGTGCAAGATTTAAATCTAACTATCAATAATTGCATTAAGTGGAAATAGTCTAAACAGGGTTTGCTGTTAGAAGGAATTATTTAAGGTAGAAAGCTGAATCAAATTAATTTGTAGCATCACAATACTCTGAAAAAAGGTAATATAGTTTCCCGAGACTGAATATATTAGATATAAGTAATAAATGTGAATGTGTCTAGGTGTATGTACTAATGTTTATTATAAATTGGACAATTTCTCAAGGGATGAACAACATAAATTAATCTTGTAGTTTCTGCTGTCTTGAAGTAGAAAGAATGAGTTGAACAATAACTCATTGATATTTAGAAAATGCTAGACATATCCTGCTGTGCTTTTTTCTATTGCTGAAAACAATTGGGATTTGAACAACATGTTTTAGTTGTTTTAAGTGCAGACAAAAAAGATTGTACTTCTGACAAGAAGGCTCCCTGGAGTCAGTGCCTCGAATGGAGGAAATGAGTCTCGTTGAAGCTGGGATACCTTCCCTCCCGCTTTCTCTCTGGTGGCTGTGTGAGCCTGTGCTCCTTGGAGGCTAGCACTTCAACTGCTCCTTTTACTGGAAAAGGCATTTTGGTGTCAGTCATGGGATATGCCACTTTCAACTCTCAGAGTCCTGCTCAGATCTTGACCCAACCCCATTCTTCAATTTCCTGTGGTAACAGTAACTGAATAATCAGTAAAGCTGGGCTTCCACATCACTCCTGGGCGCCGTGTACTGTGGGTCCCCCCACACCCCACACAAACACAGACATCTGGTTGGAAGTCCACACAGCACATGGTCTCTCCTGGCTACGGTTGTACTGACATCATTGTTGTTGATTTTGTTTTGTGTTTGTTTCTGTTTTAAGCAACTGCCTGATCCAAGCATTGCAACTAATCTGGCTATTGTGGCTATTTCTAAGACCAACTAAGTCAGTTTCCTGTTTCAATGCCTTGTGGGAACCATTTAGATTGTGCAAATGATTAAACGACTACATCACATCGATTGCTCTAAATAAATACAGCCTAAAGCAGCCTGCCCCTAAAATAGCACATAAGAGAGGCAAAATAGAGTGCCATATAGTTCTTTAGATACAAAAATCAATAGGATAACTCAGGTTCTAAGGAGAAATACTTGATATGTCAAGTTTGCTTATTTTATCTATAAGCAAATGGAACACAAGACCAATTGCTCATATTTATTCCATAGATTCCTGGCAGAAGCCAAGAACTGTATTAAATACATTTTAAAAGTAAATAAGTTATAAAGCATAGATTAGCCCATTCAATAATGATTTTCAAAGTTTCAAGTGTAAATATTTCTAATGATTACAAGTTGATCAGTGTAATGAACATATATTGAGTAGACAAACTAAATGCACACTATAAATGTGACATAAACACTGGTTTCAGTTTGTCTCAAGAAAAAAATAAAAAATTGGCCCCCTGCAATGGCAAAGAGGGGCCTCTATTGGGGTAATTCGAACAATGCACTGTAATACAGGAAAGACTTTGAAAACGAGAGGCACAGAATATTTCCAGTGCTCATAAAGGCAGAGAATTTCCAAATTGATTCTTCGGGGAAAACTCTGATCTGGAGGTATTGGACTAGGAATACTTGTTTAAAAACACAGGTGCATTTCTCTCCCAGTGAACCGAACGTGCAGTGCTGAGGCACTTGTGAATCATGACGCCTGCAGGGACGACCTGATGGCAAACTCCCCACGCTTCTGCACTGCTCCCTCCATGGGGCGAACTCCAGGCCCCTTGCAGTCCCCACCAGGCCCTGATGACGCACTGACATTCAGCAGAGCCCACTTCCTGAGGCCTCTCAGTATTCTCTTGTTCTCTGACGGCAGTGTCGCCCCGGTGATGCCCTGGTGTGCTGCATGGACATCCTGCACGGGAACCCAGGAGACACACTGGTGGGAGCAGTGATTGCATTTGGCAAAGCCTCATTCACCAGTGGCCATGTGCGGCAGGATCCAGGTGTGCAGCAGGACCCGGGCAGCTCTAGAAGTTCGCAGGAGGGGAGATCGTCCTTCCCAACACTGACACGGGACGCTAGTGCTCTCTTCCAACAGAGTTGCTTAGGAACAGGGGACTTAGAGGAGAAGGCATGGGTGGGAGAGAGGGGGTTGGCAGTGAGCAAGGGAGAGGTGGGCAGAGGCCTGCGGTGGAGCCCACAGCTGGAGGCAGAGAGCGAGCTCACTGGGGAGGAGATGGGGAGAACAGAGGAGACTGTGACCACAAGGAGAAAGCGTGCATGAAGAGAATCCAGAGTTCCTGCCCCTGTTCTATGGGCAGAGAAGCACATGGGCCCGGCCAGCCGCAGAGCAGAGCAGAGGCCGCCACTCTCTCCATCCACTCTCCACCCACCCGCAAGGACATGGCATGAGAGTCGGGAACTATGGCCCTCATCAGCACAGGCCTGTCCTTTTCCCTTCCGGAGTGCGATGCAGTCCCGATTTCACGCAGGGCTGTCAGGCCACACAGAGAAATGCAGGGTGCATGGCTTTCCTATGCCCACTCTGGAAAGCTTCTCAGGTGCGCTGAGTCAGCCACAAGAGAAATGGTTTATTGTCTGAGGGGTGCTTGTACCCACTAGGACCCTTTCAGAGTTGAGAGAGGCAGCATCTTGCAGAGAGGAATGTTCTAGAAACTTCCCTGTGAGCACCTGCTCTGCAGGCTCCTTCTGTGTGGCGAAAATGTCTGTGAAGAAAACACTCCCAAAGCCTAAGCAAGGGTGTGCGCGCCCTCGAGAGACCGTTTACCCCACCCCAGAAACGTTCATTCCTGCCATGGAACCTTCCTGTTCATTCCACAGAGGCTGAGCCGGCTTGTGGGGCTTGGCAAGGACTAGGCCGAGGGTGGGGTGGGGCATCGAACCCTAAGGAACGGTGCCACCGCTGGGGTCGGGGTCCAGTCCTGGGGAACGCCGGTCCCTGGAGCACAGCAGGGCCTGACCGCCTCCATGCCGCCCTCCCCGCATTTCCTCTCCTCCTCCCCAAGTCCATGGCTCCCAACACCGAGACCTGCCTCGCCAAGCAACGCCCGTTTATTTCCTTCCTCATTTATTTCCTTCCCATTTATTCATTTTGCAAAAGCCCCCCTTTGAAAGCCGGAGTGCAGCATGGACGGGCTGAGGCCGGGGGCCAGGCGCGCGCCTCCTTCCTGCGGGCGGCCCGGGCATCGATCGCGCCGGGCGTAATGAACCCTAATAACAGCTCTATCACCGCCCGCCCGCCCATTGGCCCGGGTGCCCTCCAAATTAGCCACAAAGAAGCCAGTCTGTCAATATTAATTCCGCCGCGGAGATTACTTGTTATGGGAGAACAAAGGTGTTCTGGCTTGAGCTGAGCAACTTAACTCCTTGTCTCATAAAATTTAAGCTGCTATTGATCGCCTCCTTGCATTGTGTGAGGATTAAACACGTGCGCGTGCACACCCAGGCACACGCGCGCACACTCTCGGGGCGCCCGGCCCCCCTCCGGCAGCCGCCCCACCTCCTCGCCTACCCGGAACCATTCAGCAACATGAAGCAAATTAAATCAATGAATTCATCCTAGCAGATGGCCACTTTAACACTCAGTTAGCCTTTAGATAATTGAGCGTTGACTCCGGAATCATAAAATGGATGGCTCGTTTGTACATTTTACTGAAATAGATCACCGAGGTTAAATAAATGAAATCCCATTTGTCAGGCGGTAATAAATGGCCTCCCCTTCTGCAAACAGCTCTGTTTGGCCTAATAAATACAGGGACGTTACAGCGCTCCTCCCTTGATAGGGTTACAGCTTAATGAAATGGCCTTCCCTCTGCTTGTTTTTGCCGCCTCCTGCACCGTGTGATAAGTAGCAAACCAACGAAGCTTGTAATTACAATCTTACAGAAACCCGGCCAATCTGTATATAAATCTCACCCTCCAATTACAAGATGTAATAATTTTGCAGTCAAGCTGGTAATGAGGTCTAATACTCATGCCTGTGATAATCCCCCTGGATGCTGACTCTATCAGATGTTAGCTTTGTAATTATACTGGCAGAAAATCATTATTTCATGTTCAGCAGAAAAATGAGGTTGGTGGGAAGTTAATTTTCTCTATGCTCTGTGAAGCATAGACAAAATTTTAATGATTTAATCATTATGGTTATCCCTTTTGCAATTGACCCACGTTACTTGTGTAGAAACATTGGCACATTTAAAAGTCCCCGTTACCCGATAAAGCTTGCCAGGTATGCAGCTTTTAATGTAAGAATAACTGTGTACAATTAAACTATTACCCTGCCGATAGGGAAAATTCATTTTACTTTTAGTTTCCGTTATTTACGTGTGTGATTCATGGAAATGTTTATGTCTTGCCCACACTATAATAAATGGCTAATTAAAAAAAATTGAATTATGCCACCCTGATTATGTCAACCCTGCAAAATAGCATCACAGAAGAATATTCAGACCAGATAATTTTTGGGTATGGGCCTGAGAAGTGACAGCTTCTGTGTCTCCTGTAAAGAATAAGGACAAAAAATGGAAGAGTTGCCAATATCCCATTTGGGGAGTGTAATTTCTCAAATACGAGCCTTTAATATTTCTCAATCTGGCTGGAGGGCTGTTTATAAACAATACACTTTTAGATACAGTTGATGCTTGAACATCATTTTTTCCTCATACTTTTGGTGACTCTTCAGTGACGTAGTGGAAGACACACATTGCACACATGGTATGCTCAACACTGTCAGGCTAGTCATAGGCTAAAGAAAGATAAGGATATGAAAGTTGCCTCCCAGGAGGCCAAATTTAATGATAGACTGGAAAACATACTCCCAGTGCTATATTTTGCGGTTTAAAACTAGCTTTACTCTGAAACTCCTAATAAGGTTGGAAGAATTTTTCTGCCTGCCTGGTCAAATGTTGCCCACAGCTTAAGACGCTGCCTGTGTCTGCACCAGCCTGCTCTGGTGTTGACAGAGGTCGCCAGCTAGCGCAGCTCCATGCCGGGCTGCAGCAAGGGTTCCAGTGAGTGAGGAAGGTGCCTGGGGGATAATCGTGTCCCTGGTTCTAGACTTATTTTCCTGTCTGTACTTTCCTGCAAAACTGAAGTCTTTGGAATCAGCCCTTGCCCACACCTCTAGGATCGTGAGTGGGCTGAGGTGTGCACTGCAGCTGGGAGAATCCACTCAGCGTCCTGTGGGCTGTGAATGGAATGTGCTCACCTCTACAAGGGTGGAGACTTTCCAGCTATGAACCAAGGTAATTTTTTTTTTTAAGGAAAATTCCATATTAGTGAATTGGCATTTTGCTAAACTCCATCCATATAGAAAGATATCAGTATCTGTTGCAAATGGCAGATACAATTTTAGGCACCTAAACATAATTTTTATAGATACCAAGATGAACTATGCAAATCTAAATTTAAGTGTATAATTAAACTGTGGCACTTGGTTTCTCCTCTTGCAGTTATAACTCTCAAAATCACAAGATAATTGATCATTGAAGATTTTGCCTTTTCAGGATAAAAGCCAAAGTGATTGCTCCAAATGGACATCCATGCCTGTCACCTGTGTGAGGATCGCTGAGTGTCTCACAAAAGCACGTGTGTAGGAAGGTGGGGTTGATGTCGATGATTAAACCAAGCAGTACAGAAGCATCGGTGCTGGTAACTTATCCCTGTCCTTCCCATGGTTAGATATCCCCTTCCAGTGAATGGTGTGTGAGAAGGGGTCAATACTCCCGGACCTGGAGTGTGAGATTGCTGTTGCGTGGGTCGAGTAGGAGGTCCCAGGGCTGACCCAGAGGATTCCGTAAATGTAAGCTGTCCCTCTCCAAGAGGCCCTGTTCACAAGGTGGTCTACGTGAATGGCCCTCCCTGGAAACGTGAAATGAGTGGCCCATGTGCTGTGCACAATGGCCTGAGCCCACGGTGCCTGGCAGATTCCTCCAAGTGCCGTTCCTCAGGCCCTGACTTCCCTGGGAGGGGAGCTGGCCCCGAGCTCCTGCTCAGGGGGATTCTGTGGGGTGTGGTCTCTTGCCCTGCCTCCCTCTGTAGATCATTTCCAGCAAGTTCTCCTGCAGGCTCTTTGTGCCTCCCCTTCTCGTCTCCCTGCAGAGGCTGCCAGCTCTTGCAAAACTTGGTGCTCAGGCTTTGCATGGCTTGGGTCTAGGCATGAGCCTGTGACTGTGGGAGAGCTACATGGAGGGAAAAATGAGGTCCTTTCATATCCAACCCCTCCCCTTACCCAAGAGGAAGGATAGATTCACAGACTTTTGTGCAAAGGCCACCAAATAGACTTGCTGGGATGTCATCCTCAGAGGCTCCACTGCATGTGGCCTGCAGCTTGCACATTACTGAGCAGGGGCCACGCCTGCTCCTTGCAGGATGGCCCTGCTGGCATGGCCATATTGCCTGTGCTTTCCGCCAAGTTAGAGAGATCTTTTTGGTTCCCTTAAAAGTACCCTCAAAATCCCTAGAATCCTTTGTTTTTGTTGTTGATATATTTTTTAAAGGAATGGCTTTCTTCCTGCCCATGTCAAATCATCAGTTCCTGGGAATGGTGCATTTCTGCCTCTCTGTTTCCCCTTCAAGATCAGGAATTAGCTTTTATTACTGTCTTCAAGATAGCAGTGGCTAGCAAAATTATACCCACGTTGGAGGGATGGGCTTTCCTTAGGAGGTTGGAGCAAGGTCACCCCCAGCTCACTTGTATTACAGGTGTTCTAGGTTACTGTATTAGTCTGTTCTCACGCTGCTGATAAAGACATACCTGAGACTGGGTAATTTATTTAAAAAAAAGTTTAATGGACTCACAGTTCCGCATGGCTGGGAAGGCCTCAGTCATGGCAGAAGGTAAATGAAGAGTGAAGAGACGTCTTCGATGGCGGCTGACAAAGAGAGAGCATGTGCAGGGCAACTCCCATCTATAAAACCATCAGATCTCGTGAGACTTCTTCACTACCATAACAACAGGATGGGAAAGACCCACCCCCATGATTCAGTGCTCTCCCACCAGGCCCCTCCCACAACACGTGGGAATTATGGGAGCTACGGTCGAAGATGAGATTTGGGTGGAACACAGCCAAACTGTGTCAGTTACAGGGTCAAACTTCAGTGCATATTCTTGCAAATGAAGGGGACAAGAGTCAAGTTGTAGGATGACTGGATTTCCTGCTACATGAGGATATTTAAGAAAAATGACAGGCTTTTGTGGCTCAAATACAAGCAGAGAGTTTTGACGTCTGCTTGAGCCCGAGGCTGGCAGGGCCCATAAAGCAGAGGCAGTGCCCTCTGTGCCTCCAGCAGCTGCCGCCAGCCTCTGTCCTGGGCAGGGTGTCGTCAGCACCGAGAGATCCTCCTGGGCTATGAAGGTAGGTGAGTCGGTGGGTTCTGACACCAATGTTTGGCTTACATTTCTACATTGTTTTATTTTCTCTCAGTTTCTGTAAACTTCTGCAAGTCTTTGTGGAGGCAATTCGGACATACGTATGTACAGAGTAGAAGTGAAATAACTATTATAATTAAAAATGTAATGTCTGGGTGTCTGTGGGGTGCTTGGGCCAGGGGACGGCCACCGACATGTGAAGTGGCAGGAGGCACCTGCTGCCCAGGCCTCCCCCACATGCCCCTTGGTGCCACAGCAAGACGCCTGGTACATTTGCCCAGGAATCTTGAAGTTAATTTTAATTAGGAGTTGAGATGTCAGGAAATATGGGTTTGAATTCTGGCTGGATGTTTAACTCTGTGGCCATAGAGAGATTAAGCACCATCTCTGTCCTGAACTGGACAATAAATGATCAACCTTCTTCCTGGAATTCATATGAGGGTTAAATGTCTGGGTGGTGCTCAGCACAGTGCCCGGAAAAGAGCAGCTTCTTGGAGGGTCTCAGCCAGCCTTGCTCCTGGCTGTGGAGTCCAGGCTGCCTGAGAACTGTGAGCACTACGGCTATGGGTGGGACGGGTGGGAGGAGCGCCCGGAAGCATGCTGTCTGCCAGTCACATCACTGCGGAGACGGAGGAGGCACCAGAGCCATGGCACGGCAGACGGTGAGGGGTTCTTTCCCTGCCAAGCATGGAAAAGAAAATGGCACCTCTTTCTTCCCCAACTAGACACAGATCCCGTGTCAAGCACCTCTTGTAGATATTGTGGTGTTCCATCTGCAACCCTACCTTCTCCCTTAGATGCTGTGGCCTCTGTTCCATGCAGAGAGAAACAGAGCACAGAAGCTAAGTGACTTGCTGAAGACCCTGCGTCTGGGTACAGGATTCAAAGCCAACCTACCTGCCCTCGCAGAACCAGGGTCCTCTGGCATAAGCAGAACCCACCCGTTGCTCATTGTTTACTTACTACATCCTGGAGTTTAGTAAATGTTGGCTACGCTGACTGTAGATGCTGTGTACCCATTTCTACCAGAATTTCTAGGTTCTTTAATCTCTTTAAATGTTTGTTACTGTCTTAGCCAGCCGAGGGTACGCCAACAGAAGCTGTGGATGGAGTGGCTCAAACAACAAACAGTTCTTACTCACAGTTCTGGAGGCTGGGATGTCCAAGGTCAAGGCACCAGGAGACCTGGTGTCTGGTGGGGGCCTTCCCCCAGGTTTGCAGACAGCCTTTTCTAGCCATGTCCTCTCCTGGTGGAGAAGGTGCTGGGGAAGAGGAAGCTCTCTCATGTCTCTTTTTTAAGGGCACTAATCCCGTTGTTAGGGCCTCACTCACATGACCTATAATCTGCCAAAGGTCCCATCATGAGATACCATCACACAGGAGACTAAGTCACCAAACACCGAGTTCCTGGTGAATCTGTGACAGCCACAAAGCTTCCCGTGGCACCATGGGGTGAAGAATAGTTCTTTGATCCATCAGCTATCTTTCCTGCATGGCCATTTCTTCATGTCATCAATGAACAACACTCGGAATTCGTCCCTCCCGGTCTCTCCACAGAACCAGGTGCCCCAGAAGTAGATGGAGCACTCTCCGATGCCTGAAAGGAAAGCACGACTACTTTGAACACATTTTCCCATCTCCTTCACTGCTCCATGCTCATGGATCTTTTGTGTCTGTCTGCAGGAAGCCTGATGACAGTCGGGCAAACATTTCATTTGCTTCCTTAAAGGTTTTCTTACTATTTGTTACAAGAAAGCTAAGATTTCCTGGATTTGGGGGAAAAATGGCATGTTTACAGTCTTTGCTTTCCCTAACATCTTACAATCTTTAATCTCATGTTTCTCTCCAGGCATCTATCTTCTGGTGGGTGCAGGACCCGATGGAGGAGTGATGGGACCTCAGGGCCATGTCCAGGCTCTTCCGGTCAGTCGGTGGCCTCCACAAACGCCAGCCAGCCAGCCCAGTGCAAGCTTCTGCTTGGCCAACGTGTGGCAGTTACGATGCTGCAGTTGGGAGAGGCCGTGAGGATCAGTAGTTCCAGTAGGGGGCGCCATGGACGCCCCTAAGAAACCATTTCCATGATTTTAGTCCCAAATTGGATTTTGCTGGGAGAAATTCTCTGCCCTGTAATTTAGTGGGGGTGGTTTTTAAGATCACAGACGTTGGAGTAAGAAAGACAAGGCTCTTCCATTTGCTGTTCTATGACTCACAGGGGAATACCAGAGAACTTGGCATCCAGAAAACACTCAGTAAATAAAGACAGTGCAACTAAGAAAAGACCCGGGTGCCATGTTCCTTCCCTAAGGCTCCTTTCACTAGGATGCTGTGTCAGCATGCGCACACACACACACACACACTCCAGGAAGCCTCTAAAAGATATGCAAGTGTTCTCCAGTAGAAAGAGCGTGGCTGAAATTCACTCAACGGCATGGTCTTCGTGTCTTTCCTGCCCAGGCCCACACTCTCAGCTGCCCCCTCCCCTCTCGCTCCTTTCCTCCTGTGTTCTCCAGCAAGGGTGGGGCCCCACTGTCATTCAGAAAACCTCCTCCTAGCTTTTCTATGCAGGGAGTCATTCACACATTCAGTGAGGAAAACAAGGGCCTGTGCAGACTCCCTTTGGGAGGTAATGGGAGAGGGGTTCTAAATGCTTGTCACATTTTTACCTGACACTGTTACTACCATGATACCTACTAATAACTAATGCCAACTTCTGAAATATCTTTCCTATCATCTTATGGGAGAGAACTCTGTGGTTTATAAACACGAAATCACAAATCTCCAATTTGCATTCTCGTTTGTCTACTTGTTTGTCTGTTTTCCACTGCAGTGCAGGAGCCCGTGGGAAGAGACCCAGTTTCTAGCGCCGAGGGGCTCAGTATTCCCAAGTCACCTGTGAGATGAGCTCTGAGCACCTGCCCACACTCCTGAGACGTAAAACCCCATCACACACAGTGGCAGATGGTTAAGACAACCACCAACCAACTCGTCAGATAAAAGGTTCACTCCACTTAAAGTGGATGATTTTTAAATTTGTTTGTAAAACCTTTGGTATTTGGTTACTAAGAAATTATAAGATCCCCGTGGACAGGAAACTAATTTTCTACATTTCCTGGTTCTTTAAAAATAAATAATTATCACAGGTACTAATTCAAGCTCTCAGAATTGTACTTTTGATTCCTAATAAATGCCAAAATAGATCTTATGAAATATTTACAGTGGAGTCAAGCATACAGTCTGTAACCTCAAGAACATGAACTGTCAATTTAGACTACTCTGGACTCAGTTTGGCAAGTTAAGGGGTGAGGAATGGGATTTCGGGAAAAGCCAAAGGGTCTATTTGTTTATGATACATATTTTAAGTATCTGTTATAAAATGTGACCAAGCCTGTCTTATTCTTTGAATAGCTGATTTCCCTGTTTTATCCCCTCTCTGAGTTATTGTCTTACGTTTTCACAGATAACCGCAATACTTTTTCTTGACCTGAGATTTCTGAAGTTAATATGATGAAACTGTTGTGTGACGCTGGAATTTGGAGTGAGGGCATTGAAGAAGAACAGGGCTTCCTCCCAGCCAAGGGCTCTTTAATGTGGAGGCTGGAGCAACCCAGAAATCTTGCAGCGAATCCACAAGGTGGGCTGTGACTGGGTCAAACGGAAATCTCCTTCAGTACTTTGTTCATGCCATGCAATACTCTTATTCTCATCATTTTGATAAGGAATAGGTTTTTTTCCCTCTTTAGTTCCTCTTGCCTAGAGATATAGATTTTTAAGCGATTTTGTGCCTCGGGTTTACTTAAGTTTTAAAAAAATATTTTCCAAGATAGATAAAACCTTTTTTTCCCTCTTGGAATAATGAGTATTTATTGACATTCATTTAGTGTTGTTTCAGCAGACTGCTCCCTGCTTGACCCCTGCCAGCCCCCAGGAGTGCGTTTTAGATTAGAGGAAAATTTGGAACAATTTGAAGTGCTTTTAATCATAGTAAAACACATTGGGATGGTGTTGAACACGTTTATAAAAAATTACATGTGTTTGCATTGGCAGAAAGCATTCCAGAAAATGCCAAGAATTTCCAGGCACTTTGTGGATTTTCCAGATGATAAATGATAATTTTACTGCTTTCATTAGCTGTTGAATTTTCTTAACTCACCCAGCATTGATACAGGCAGAGCAGGGCATGGCAGACTCCACAGTTCCATTTCATCATACTTGCTCACTCCATGATGTCGCTATGCATCCATAGACGTCATGACAGGTTGTCTGGGGGATCTTGTAGGTACCATTTCTCCTCCTTCCAGTAAAAGCAATCCTAAAAGTTTTAAAAATAATCAATTTAGAAAGTACTACTGTTAATTCTTAATTTTTATTTATTTTTTGAAACATTGTATCCTTTGACCAACATCTCCCCATTTTTGTCCCCACCCCCAGGCCCTGATAACCACATTCTACTCTCTGCTTTTGTGAGTTCAACTGTTTTAGGCTCCACATATAAATGAGATCATGCAGTATTTATCTTTTTTTTTTTTTTTTTTTTTTGAGACGGAGTCTGGCTCTGTCGCCCAGGCTGGAGTGCAGTGGCGCCATCTCCACTCACTGCAAGCTCCGCCTCCCGGGTTCATGCCATTCTCTTGCCTCAGCCTTCCGAGTAGCTGGGACTACAGGCGCCGCCATCATGTCTGACCAATTTTTTGTATTTTTAATAGAGACAGGATTTCACCATGTTAATCAGGATGGTCTTGATCTTCTGACCTCGTGATCCGCCCGCTTCGGCTTCCCAAAGTGCTGGGATTACAGGCATGAGCCACCGCGCCCGGCCATTTATCTTTTTGTGATTGGCTTATTTTGTTTAGCATAATGTCCTCCAGATTGATCCATGTTGTTACAAATGACAGGATTCCAATCGTTTCTATGGCTGCATAATATTCCATCGTGTACAGATAGCACATTTTCTTTAACCACTCATCTGTTGGTGGGCATTTAGGTTGGTTCCACATCTTGGCTATTTTGAATACTGTGATGAACAGGGGAGAACTGATACCCCTTCGACATACAGAGGTATGTCGAAGAAATACTCAGTAGTGGGACTGCTGGATCGCATGGTGGTTCTGTTTTCAATTTTTTGAGGAACTTCCATACTGTATTCCATACTGGCTATACTAATTTAATTTTTACCTATAGTGTACAATGGTTCACTTTTCTTCACATCTTCACCAATACTTATCTTTCGTCTTTTTCATGGTAGCCATTCTGACAGTTGTGAGGTGATAGTTCATTGTGGTTTTGATTTGTATTTCCCTGAAAACTACTGATGTTCAGCACTTTTCCATATACCTATTGGTCATTTGTGTGTTTTCTTTTGATAAATGTCTGTTGAGCTCTTTTGTCCATTTTTAAATCATGTTATTTGGTTTTTTGTTGCTGAGTCATTTGAGCTCCTTATATTTTGGATATTAACCTTTTATTAGTCGCATGGTTGGCAAACATTTTCTCATATTCTGTAAGTTGCCTCTTCACTCTGCTGATTTACTGTGCAGAAGCTTTTTAGTTTGATGAAATCCCATTTGTCTATGTTTAGTTTTGTTGCCTGGGCTTTTGGGGTCATATCAAAAAAATCTTTGCCCAGATCAATGTCAAGAAGCTTTTTCCAGCTGGGCATGGTGGCGTCTGCCTGTAATCCCACTATTTTGGGAGGCCGTGGCAGGAGCATTGCTTGAAACCAGGAGTTAAATACCAGCCTGGGCAACAAAGTGAAACCCCATCTTTACAAAAGCAGTTTTTAAGTTTTAATTAGCTGGGCACAGTGGTGTATGCCTGTAGCCCTAGATACTTGGAAGGCTGAGGCAAGAGGATCTCTTGAGCCCAGGAGTTAGAGTCTGCAATGAGCTATGATTATGCTACTGCATGCTAGCCTGGGACATAGAGCTAGGCTCTGTCTTTATTTAATATTTATGGTTTTTTTTTTCTAGTAATTTTACAGTTTGGGGTCTGAGGTCTGTAAACACTTTCTGTTCATTTTTATATATGGAGTGAGATAAGGGTCTAATTTCATTCTTCTGCATGTGAATATTCAGTTTTCCCAGCACCATCTATTGAAGAGACTGTCCTTTCCTCATTAGGTTCTCTTGGCTGCTTTTTCAAAGATCAGTTGACCACAGATACGTGGATTTATTTCTGCACTCTCTATTCTGTTCCGCTGATCTATGTTTCTGCTGTTTTTATGCCAGTACCATGCTGTTTTATTACTATAGCTTTGTTTCAGATTTTGAAATCAGGTCGTGTGATGACCCTGGCTTGATTCACTTTGCTCAAGATTGCTCTGGGTATTTAAGGTTTTTCTTTGTGATGCCACTGGAACTTTGATATAGATTGCATTGAATCTGTAGTTTTGGGTAAAATATTCTACTTTTAAGTATTATCACAGTTAAAGAGATTCAGTAGAAACCTTGCAAGATTAAATTTGCCATCAACAAATCCTTTTAATTTTCCTTCCTCTGAGAATTTCTTCATTTCCTCCTCATTCCTGAAGGACAGTTTCACTGGCTATATAATTCATAGCCCTGACAATTCTTCTTTAAATACTTACAAAAACGCTGGGTCACTTTCTTTTTGCTCCAAGTTTTGGGGTAAAAAAAGCTGCTGTTATTCAACTTGGGATTCCGTTGTAGGTCAGGTGCTGCTTCTTTTTGGCTGCTTTCAGATTTTTTCTTTGTTTTTCGTTTTCAGAAGTTTAACTGGGATGAGTTTGTGAGTTTCTTTTGTTGCTGCTGTTGTTTGTCTTGTGCATTTCATTTAGGGTTTGTTCATTTTGTTGTATCTGTAGGTTTGTGTCTTTCACCAGACTTGCAAAGTTTTCAGCCATTATTTCTTCAAATACTTTTTCAGACACTATATTAGTCCGTTCTCATGCAGCTATGAAGAAATACCTGAGACAGGGTAATTTACAAACGAAAGAGGTTTAATTGACTCACAGTTCTACATGTCTCGGGAGGCCTCAGGAAACTTACAATCATAGCAGAAAGGGAAGCAAACATGTCCTTCTTCACATGGCGCCAGGAGAGAGAAGAATGACAGCCGAATGAAGGGAGAAGCCTCTTATAAAACCATCAGATCTCATGAGAACTTACTCACTATCATGAGAATAGCATGGGGGAAACCGCTCCCATGATTCAATTACCTCCCACCAGGTCCCTCCCACCACATGTGAGGATTATGGGAACTACAATTCAAGATGAGACTTGGGTGGGGACACAGCCAAACTATGTCACACTCTGTTTCTCTCACCTGTCTGAGACTCCAATGGTATGACTATTTCATCTTTTGTTATTGTCTCACAGGTCCCTGAGGGTCTCTTTATTTATTTTCATTCTATTTTTCTGTTGCTCAGGTTGGGTATATTCTATTAATTTTTCCTCAAGTATGCTGATCATCTCCCTTGTCCTCTCCACTTTACTGTTGAATGCATCCAATCAGTGTTCTATTTTTGGAATTTTTCAGTTCTATGATTTCGATTTGGATAGTTTTTGTAACTTCTGTTTCTTTGTGGGGATTTTAAAAAATTTCTTTCCAATCAGTGTTCCATCGTTGGGAATTTTCAGTTCTATGATTTTGATTTGGATAGTTTTTGTAACTTCTAAATACTTTTTAATTTCTTTCAAGACAACTTGCAATTTATTGCTGAAGAATTTTAATGAGAGTTGCTTTAAATTTTTTGTCAGATAATTTTAACTTCAGATATATGGTTGTATCAGAGTGTTGTCATCAGTTGATTGTCTTCTAAAATTCAGAATGTGATTTTTTGTTTATTGGTATTGTGGGTGGTTGTACTTGGCATTTTGTCTCTCATGTTATGAGACACTGGATCTGGCTTGCTTTTTCTATTTCAGCATGCAGTCCCCCTGCTGTATTTTGGCATGTAGGTCCTCGCCTCCTTTGCGAGCTGTGGTTCCAATGGTTTAATCTGAGGGCTTTGTGGGGTTGTTTTGATCTTGGTTTAGCTGCTGCTTCTGGGGCTCACATTGGTCTCTTCTGGGACCGCCTCTGGGGTGGAAGGGACTTCCCCAGGCCAGGGCACTGGGTGTCTCCTAGCAATGACAAGGAGTCTCCAGCCGGGAGGAGGAAGGGGCCTGACTGGGCAGCTATCACAGGGGATCCCCTAGGTGTCCCCGGCTGTCCCCGTGTCTCTGGCATGGGGGTCCCAGGGCTCACAGGGTAAGCGATGCTTCCCTAGGCACTGATTGTTACTGAAGGTCTCAACTGATCCCTTTCCTAGCAATGCCAAGTCCTTCACGTGGTGTCAGAAGAACTCCGGGTTGATCCCAAGAGCAGTGAGCCTCCCTGGGCTGCCTTCTGCCATTGTGTTCGAGAAGTTCTGGGTCTGAGTAGCCTTCATAGTTGGTTGGGGACGTAAGGTGCCCTGCCATGTGTTATCTTTTCAGTCCTGGGTTCCCAAGGCAGTTCCCCTTCTTTGCACTGCCAGCCAGAGTCCCCTTTTGGGTGTTTCCTGCCTCCTGCCTGGAATTCACAGTCACACTCTGCAGGAGGAATGGGCAGAAGCAGCTCAAAACCATGGTGTTCGGCCCAGACGTCCACAATGTGGCACTTGACTCCGCGACGCCAGGGTGTACTCATGACTGCGCTTCTCCACCTCTTCTCCAGGACAGCCTGGATGCGATGCTAGCGCGGTACCAAGAGCTTCCTCACACCAGCACACTGGTCTCCAAATGTCATCAGTTACAGGAATGCAGGGCTGCTTGGCCTATTGGCAGATTCCAGGTGTAGGGTGGGAAGTAGAAAGGACGGCTCTGGAGCATCTGTCACCTCAGATGGTTGTTCTGGCGACAACCAGAACCAGTCACAGGACACAGGAGCCCACAGGAGAGGTCCCCACTGGCCCTGCAGGGGCCCATCTGAACATCCGTAAAGGCAGCAAGGCCATGGGTGGAAAAGCATCCCTCTCATTAATGCCTATGAGTTCCTGATGGTGCTAAAACAATCACAACCATCAGCATCAACCTTTTGAGCTTGCCAGGGCACCAGCTCATTATTCTAAAAATTGCTGCATAAAAGGTAAGAAAACTGAGCATTTATCTTGCCCTCCCTAAGGGACAAAGCCCTTCAGAGCATCCATGTAGTCGACGCATATGTAATATTGAGCAAAAGGAAGAGGCTGACTATTGCCAGATCCAGGAGGCTGTGGGCTCTAGCAGCAGAGCCCCCCAGACACCCCCAGGAATGGGGCAGAAAATGGCTCTCGACATGCCCATGCCCCTTCATGCCACGTTTCTTGAGGAGCTCTGATATGAAGTGGAAGAGGGTGGGGATTCCCAGGACCGTGCCTGAAGCCCTGCGTTTTAAAGGGATGGGGTAGAAGGAGCAACCCAGGGGAGCAGAAGGAGGACACGCCAGGTAGGACGGGTGGTGAGGGCAGGGACAGGCAGGGCTTGCAGGAGGAAGGCAGGCCAGCTGGCTGGGAGACCCAGGAAGCCCACAGGATGAGATGAAGCCGTAGCAGCAGCTGGAGTGTCGGGGGCCATCCTGATGGAAGGTGGGTGGGATATGGGTTGCAGTGGCCTGGGGGTAAGGGGAAGGGAAGAGCATCTGTGATGTGGGGAAGCAGCTGGGATGGTGGAATGTGGCTCCAGGGAGAGTAGCTTTAAATGTCAATTCAATGCGAGACCACAGAGCATTTTGTAAGGTGGACAGGACTCTGTGAGGAGGTGCTGGCAGGAGGGCCCAGGAGGGGTCCGGCCAAGGGGAGGGCGGTCAGCTGCTGCTCCTCAGCAGGAAGGAGGGGAGGCAACTCAGACGGGCGTAGACTTGGTGTGGGGCGTGAGTCTGTCCTCTGGTGGATTCTGCTTGGTCTACGGTGTAGAGGCCATTTTCCAACGTCGATCTCATTCCTGAGAGTTACAAGAGAGATGGAAGGGTCGGAGGCTGACAGTGGAGGGGGCATTTCAGAGTAACTTCTGCTAAAGGCGAGACAGCGAGCTGCCCAGACAGACAGTAAGCTTGCAGGGTGGTGGATACAGGTGGGGAGACTGGGCGGGGGATCTTTCTATCTTCAGGGCTTTGCTGCTTAAGGCACAGGCTCAGAAGAGGAAGAAGACGGCCTGCCCTGCTGGCACTTTCCCAGGATCGGGGGAAAGGCGTGGGGGCGTGTGTGAGGGTGCTCGCAGGGATGGACCATGGACTCCAGGCCCAGTGTGAGGCTGTGGCATGGGACGTGGCTGGAGACTGCGTCCCATGAAGGGGGAGCCTGCTGCAGCTCAGTGCGGAGCAAACGCACAGGGGACCTGAGGGTGGGGGACCTTTCCATGGGTGACAGATTCGCCCCAACAGCGGGAGGTAAATAGGGCGGCCGGAGCCAGGAGGCCGAAGGACATGCTGACCGTGCTATTCTATTTGTCGCCTCTGTTGCTGCTTATTACCTGAAAAACACATTTGTGTGGGCAGGGAAAATTTTAATGGATCTGGGCATGTTTCCTTTAATACAGATTTCACAAGAAACCAAAAGCAAATTAAATTACATTGTTATGGTATTTTCCTCACTATTTAAATTTGTGAAATGCCCACAGGTGCTGAGGACATATTTGAAGGGGAAACTTTATTAATCTCTGGACAGGAAAGAAGGCGGGATGCCTGTGGGACCGTCCCGAATTTCTGTCCTACGATGGTCGGGCCCTGCCGGAGAGAGGGTCCCTCCGACTTGGCCAGGGCTACTGAGAAGGGGACACAGTCCTGGGCCCAAGAGTGAGGCCAAGCCTTGGTTTTCCTCCTATCCAGAAAGGAAGAGCAGAAGGTGCTAGTGGGTTCTGAAAGTTAGTCTGATTCGCCAGCTGGACTGAGGGCTCCTTTGTTTTGTAGAAGAGACGCTGGCGGTGGCAGAGAGACAGCCACCATAGGTGTGGAGAGCCCCAAAGCACTGGCCTAGGGCCATAGCATGCTTTGGTGTGGGGAAAACACATCCTGAACTTCCAAGAAAAATATTAAAGCTAAGAAAAATTGTGCATCGACAAATAATCAGGTTATACTTTAGAAGTTTTAGATGTATAGCAAAACTAAGCAGAAAGTGTAGAGTACAGAGAGCATCCTACATGCCCCACACCTTGTTCTCCTATTATTAATATCTTGCAATGGTGCTGTTACAATTAATGGTCCAATATTGATACATTATTACTATTAACTAAAAGTGCACGGTTTACATGAGGGTTCACTCTAGGTATTGTACAGTCTGTGGGTTTGGACAAGCCTACGATGACATGGACTCACCATTACGGTCTCATCCAGAGGAGTTTCCCTGCCCTAAAATTCCTCTGTGCTGCCCCTGTTTCTCCCTCCTCTGAGCTCCTGGAAAACACTGATTTCTCCACTGTCTCCACAGTTTTGTCTTCTCCAGGGTGTCGTGGGGTTGGAATCCTACAGTAGGCCGCCTTTTCCCACTCGCTGCTTTCACTCTGCAGTATGCACGCAGCGTTCCTCCATGTCTTTTCGTGACTTCATAGACCATTTCTCTTTAAAGCTGAGTAATATTCTACTGCATGGGGTAGCCACAGTTTGTCTGTCTACTGAACTACTGAGAAGCATGCATCCTGCCTAATCAGCTTTTTTTTTCTTTTTTAAGGAAAAAGCATTAAGATTAAAATGTGGATTTTTAAGGGAAAGATGCTTTGTGGTCTTTGGACTTTGATGATGAGGTTAGGTTTTCCAAGGTGCAAGGCGATCTTGCAGAGAGATCAGAAGCAAAACGTAGCAAACCACCATGGGCCAGGCCGCTTTTGGGTCCACTGGTGGCAAGACCCTCCCAACCAGCAAGTCAAATAAATACGAGCCATCTTCCATTTCTGACAGGTGCATAGTTAGCCTGTGTAGCAGCAACAGTAAAAGTACATTTAACATTTCTTTAATTTTGAACGTTTGGCCATGTGAACAGCTTCATGATGAAGGTGAAGGAGGTTTGCCTAGAGGCTCTGCTGTGCTGTCTCCCTTCAGTAAGATGGTTTCTGACCCTCTATCTGACGGGGAGGATGGAACCGTCTCCCTCTCTCTAATGTGAACCGTCTCCCTCTCTGAACCTACGGCTGAGTGACTGGGGCGGGAATTAGGAATTCAAGATCCAGAAATAAGGAAAATCCACAAAAATGTATGCTACACAACTCTTTTTTTTTTTTTTTTTTTTTTAAATGTAAAACTTACCTTCACTTGGCTGGGCATGGTAGCTCATGCCTGTAATCCCAGAACTTTGGGAGGCCGAGGTGGGTAGATCACCTGAGGTCAGGAGTTCGAGACCATCCTGACCAATATGATGAAACCCCGTCTCTACCAAAAATACAAAAATTAGCTGGGTATGGTGGCAGGTGCCTGTAATCCTAGCTACTCGGGAGGCTGAGACAGGAGAATCACTTGAACCTGGGAGGCAGAGGTTTCAGTGAGCCAAGATCGCGGCATTGCATTCTAGCCTGGGCAACGAGAGCGAAACTCCATCTAAAAAAAAAATTACCTTCCCTCACAACGAAGTTTGGCCATTAGACTGAAATGTATAGGGTTAAAAAACCATTTCTCCTGCTAGCACAAATAGTGATGACACTACTTCTTTTCTTGTGCTATGTTTAGTTTTACAGATAGAACAGATATATCATCACAGTTACGTTTTTAGAAGCAGAATTTTGGGGAGAAACATGGTTACTAAAAAAGCCGAATAATTGGATATAGACATTTAATTATTTCCCTCATCTTCATCATCCCTATAGATGTTATGTCACTTTTATGCCCAAATAAAGCAAATGCAAATGTATGCTATAAATAAAGCTCGGGTTATTGTGTAGATGAGAAGATGGGAATGGCATTTCGGAAGGGAGGTAAAAACATCTCCCAAATGCACCCGTTCCCATTACCCATCATTTAGGTGTTGTCCGTCAGAGCTGTTTGCATCTGGTGCTGACACTGTGCAAAATTCATTTATGGAAACGTCCAGTCACACTTGAGAAGTTGGGCAGATGGTGTCTCTTCTCATGTAAGTTTTTATTCCAATTTTGTTTTTTCCTCTGACTCTCTCTCTGGACCGTCGACCCCCCAGCTCGATCCCTTTTCTGCAGAGAGATCTAATCAGCGGCGTGTTAAACAGGAGGGGATCTTTTATGTCTGTGGCGGTGGGACAAGTGGAGCTCGGCTGTGGATCACCAGAATAAACAACGTGGGCCGATTCAATTACAACGCGGCCCGGCTTTTATCTGGTGGTGACATCATTTCAATCAAAATGTAAAATAATACAATCCAACAGTTGCAAGAGGCAGAGATAGGACACAGACGGCTGCACTCGTCATTTAATAAAAGAGAGGGGAAGGGGCCCCTCCTCCTGACAGCCGTGAAGCCTTCCAGTCCCAAATCTCCATTACCTGCTCTCAACGTGCTCGCAGGAACCGAGTGCAGAGATTGTCTATTACCTTTGGTTAGTGAAAGCCGTAACGTAGGCTGCAGACTCCTGTCCTGTTTTTCCCTTTGCTCGTTTAATTAGCGAAAGCATGAAATCTTCCCATTGGCAGCTTCTATCGCTTTTCCCCCTCCGAGCAGGGACTTTATTCATTTCCTTTGTCTCCTTTGAAATTCTTTTTTTTAAACAGCGATGTTTTTCAAGAACTGCAAATCATCACGAGAAGAAAAACATAATTCAAGGGCAAATGTATCGTCTCGAAAGTGCTTAGGCTGCCGAAATCCTCGGTGGCGGTTTCCCTCGCTGCAGCAGTTTGGGTGAAAGTTTCTTTTCAACGCCAAGACTTTCAGAGTCCTCAGGGAGAGGTGAGAGGACTCTGCTTTGTGTCAGGACGATAAACACACGAAAGCCAGTGCCGTCCACCCTGCTCCACAGCAAAAAGGGAGAAAAGGCGGGCGTGGCCAGGGAAAGGGGGAGCAGAGCTGTGATTCTGCAGCTGACCTCTGTGGTGGGGACCCAGCCTCCAGCAGTCCTTTCCAGTTCATCAGTGTGTACATTGTTTTTCCTTGAACTGTATTTCGTTTACAGCAATCAATCATTTTAAAAGGAAATGATCCATTATCCATCAATACTTTTGATGGTTCCTTACAACCGAGACGATCCATAGAACAGAACTGGCTCGGGTGAGTCCCACAGTGCAGCAGCAAACCCTCAACCCCATCACCTGGAACCTGGCGCTCCTGCGGAGGCTGCGACGGCCCAGCCTGGGGCGACTGGCTCTGGCCTTCCCTAGCAGGAGAGAGATGGATACAGCTTTACATGCCCCCGGTATCCTAAAGAATGCAGCATAGTTGGAAAGGCAGTGTTTTCATATAAAAAGTCAAATAGCAGCATGTTCCATTGTGGCCTAAGAATAAAACAATAGGATGTTTGTGCAACCAACAGAAAATCAGGTGACTTGGGGAACAGGAGGTTAACTGGGAATTTACTCTCATTGTATTTCAGCAGAGGCTGTGAACGGGGAACAAGAAGTCCTCGTCCTAAAGAGTGGCTAGGCCTTGCCACTCAGAACCTAGTCCCAGAAGGCACAGCCCCTGTCTGCCATCACTCCCAGAGCACCCCTGACACACACAGAAGGCCAGGCACTTCCAGCCACCCCCCTACACAGAAGGCCAGGAACTTGGAAGGAGATGATGACAGGGGTTTCCTGGCTTTCTGTCTTCCAGCTCTGCCTGAGGGGAAGGCATATTCCCCGACTGCGTGTCCGTGAGGGGCCTTCCAGGAAAGCAGGTATGGAGATCAGGACTCCCATAAAAGGGGAGATGGGAAGCCCCTCCCCTTCCCACTGAAACGGAGGGTGGGAAGGAGGTGGACTCTGTGTGATATTGAGGGTTTGGCTGAAGCTGGAGACAGGGGCCTTAGGAAAACTGTCCAGAACCCCCAGCAACACCGCAGTGAAACAGCAGAACAGTGACATTTGGAATTCTCTTATTCATTTACCGAATACTTGTCAGATGTTCCCTCTCTTCACTGCTTCAAAAAATGTTCTGAAAGGCTCAGACTCTGAGTAGAAATAACAGATCATGCTAGGGTTCCAAGTACTTGGAGACATTTTGCAACACGTGAAAACTCTTCCTCCCTCCCTCAATAGCTCGCTCTTTCTCTCTGATCGCAGTCTCTCCTAGTGTAGTGATGATGCTGGAATGCACACCCAAGAAAAACAAATCCACAGCAGACCAAAGCAACTTGGATGTGCCCTAAATCTCTCAGTCGGGGCATCCTCGTTTCTCAGGAGCTGGAGAGATAACTCTGTGACCTGTGGGAGTACACGGCTTCTCCCTAAACCTTCAGGACTCCCAGGCCAGTGTGGGCTCCCTGGGGGCCCTTGGTGCAGGTCCTGTCTCCACTCCTCCTTTCTGTTTCCCACTCTATGTGATCCCACCAGAGAAATTCAGCCTGTTTCTCAAACTGCACATGCCCATAACACCCACACAAAGCACCTGCAGTGAGGCAGCCTGGCAGGGGGTCACAGGACACGCAGGGGCCCCAGGAGAGGTTGCGGTCACAAGGAGTACAGGAGTGACATGAAGCATAATGGCCCCATAGTTTGTGGTGACCACAGACGTCCTGAGGTCACATGACACACAGGGGCCATGTGAAGAGTGGTGGTCACATGACACACGGGAGCCACGTGAAGAGTAGTGGTCACATGACATGGAAGCCACATGAAGTGTGGTGGTCACATGACACATGGGAGCCACGTGAATTGTGGTGGTCATATGACATGGGAGCCACGCGATTGTGGTGGTCACATGGCACACGGGAGCCACGTGAAGAGTAGTGGTCACATGACACACAGGAGCCACATGAAGTGTGGTCACATGACACACAGGAGCCACATGAAGGGTGGTGGACGCACGAAGTGTAGCCTCCCATGTTACACAGTGGTCAGCACAGGGTGTCTCCCCCCCGCCACACCATGCTGTGACCACACCTCCCTGGCCCTTGTTCCCAAGGAGCTTCCATTGTCCCAGCTTCAGCTTCTTCGCCAGTGACTTCTCACTGGTCAGTTCCTTTAGAAGGAGAACTTTTTTTTTTTTTTAAACACCTTTTTTCTTCTATTTCACAGAAGGAATGCTGGACGTCCCTCTGTGATGGCAGCAGCCATGCTGCCTCTTTCTGCTCAGGGGTTCTCCGCCGTCTCCAATTTCACCCAGTCTCTTGGCCTTGGTCAGGCTTTGGCTCCCACCTCTGTACCAAAAATTTCGATGCCTTTAGTCAGGGCGCTTTGAGGAGTCTTACAGCCTACTGAGGCTTGATTCCCTTCTCACAGGCAGCAGTGTTTGATGGCTGGTGACACCCCCCTTTCCAAGCACATCTCTCAGGGTGTTCCTCCCTGTGCTAAGTGCTGTGTGGAGCTTTGGGTGTGGCAGGAGCAAAGGCCTCTACCCTTGTAGATGTTCGTTTCAGCGTGGAAAAACAGCAAAATTGGTCATAAACAGTAGAGTGTGCTGGGGGGAAACTGAGGCAGGGAGGGCCTGGTGCCACTGGGGAGAGAGCTGCCCCGACCCCCGTGTGCTTCCCGGGCTCCCTTGGAGCCACATCGATGGCGACTTCCTGATCTTGGAGGCTGCAGTGCTCAGTCCTCGTGCTCAATGGTGTCAGCCCCTCTTGGGGAAATCCAAGCATCCCTGACCTGAAGATGCACCTGCATCTCTGTCTCCAGCAGGCGACACCCCATCCCGGCTGCAGGCTGGGAGGCTCTAGTCCCCTCCCAAGCATCACGCACGAGGCCTGTCGGAAAACGGCGTCTCATCTTCTGTCCACGCCTGCGCCTGCGTCCGCCCTTCTTTCTGTTCTCCACGCTGCATGTCCAGTCTGACAGCAGCCTGCGGGGCCTGTCCCAGGACTGCTCCAGAGCGGGACGCGTCCTCTCCCGGCTCTAAGCAGTTCATGCTCAGTCATCCCTCACCTGGAGTGTTGCAAGGGGTCAGCTGGCCCCCACCTCAGTCCCTTCCTGACCCAGCAGCCAGGGTGGCCCTGTCGCGATGGAGGTCAGATCCACTCTTCCTGCTGAGGACCCCGGAGTGGCCGCACGGCCCTCAGAGCCAGCCAGTGCCTTGCACGGCCTTCATGACACTGCAGGCTGCAGCCCCGGCCTCTGAGCCCCGGCTTTGCTCACCATCCCCAGCCACCCGGCTTCTTGTGTTGTGCCCGGAGCTGGGCGCTCCCGCAGAGGCCCTCTCCACCCTGGCAAAGGACAGGCTGCGAGTTCCTCTTATCCCAGCAGAAGGCTCTTCTCGCAATCTCCCTGGTCTGGCTCTGTCATCTCCTGGAGTCTTTGCGCAAATGCCACCTTCTGAGGGATTCAGAATCCCTCAGATTTTCCCTATTGACTCTTCCAATGCCTGCTTCCCTACTTGACTCTTCCGTGGCTCCAGTCCCTACAAGACAATTTATACTGATTCGTTCCTTTTGTGCTTCTTTCTCTCCTCTTCTGGTTGTGTGGACCCAGGGATTTTGGCCTAAGCTTTTCTCTCTGGTGCCTCTATTGCCTCGGAACCTATGAACTGTGCCCTGCAAATAGCAGCCGCTCTTGACAAATGCATGGCGTGAGTGGGTGTGAGTCGTCCTTGTCGACTTTCTCTTCTCTCCCTTCCAGGAGCAAAATTTCAGAATAATCTGATGTTCATACGTGCAGTTCCACAGCTAAGCATTCGGCAGGGGTTTGGGTTAATCTTTCTAATGATGTCTTCCAGTTTCGCTTTCTAACCACAGGGACTTAGGAGTGTGGTTCCCCCAGCCTGTAAAAAGTTTTTCTGTCATATTAGTTTGCTTAGGCTGCCACAACAGAACACCACCCACTGGGAAGCTTAACAGATGTTTTTTATTTTCCCACAGCTCCAGAGGCTGGAAGTTAGAGATTAAGGTGTGGCAGGGTAGGTTTCTCTGGAGCCCTCTCTCCTTAGCTTGTAGACACCGACTTCTCCTGCTGTCCTCACAGGGTCATCCCTCTTGGGTGTCTGTGTCCTCTTCTTCTCTTCTTAGAAGGACACCAGTCCTAGTGGATTAGGACCCCATACGACCTCACTTTACCTGAATTAATCCTGTAAAGACCCTGTCTCCCATCAGTCCCGGTGGGACCAGGGTCTCAGCATGTGGAATTTGAGGTCACCACTCAGTGTACTTGCCCTGGAGAGCATTCTCTCTAGGCTGATAGGAGAACGCATGCTCCCACGCAGAGGCACATGGTTAGGTGCACTGTCTCAGGAGATGCCATTATCCCTAGGAAGGATGCCACTAAAGCGATTTGCAGGTCTGCAGGACGAAGCTCTGCTGAAGGGAGCTGAGGCATGTGGACACCGGAAGGTGCTTCATTTGGCCTTGTTGGGGACCCGGCTGGCTGGGCAGCCAGGTTGTCACTCCATCTGAGTAGGAGTCTGGGGGCCTTACTGGCCGCTGGGACTTTTGGCCGCTGGGTTCCATTAGTCCAGGCTGTTTTATTCTTTTAGTTATGAGCAAGGAAGTACATAGAGAAAGTGCAGCTCACGCACTGCCACGCGGTGACCCGGCACATCCCAGGAACCTGCAGGTGACCGTTTCTAGCTTCGAGGTCTCAATGCTGCAGTGTGCCTAGGAGAGATGTTCCCCCTCAGAAACTTCAGAAACACATGAGTGCCGTCAACTCTCACACAAATGATGTCAGGATCAGGGAGCTGAACCCACCCTGGAGTGGGGGCGTGCCCCTAAGACTATGAGACTGGGGTAAAGTATTTCCCCAACCACACTCAGGCAGCTTTTAAGAGAGCAGGGAAGCCCCAGCCTCCATCTGCTATAGGACATGGCTCCTTGGTGCTCACTGGGGTGACCTCCTACGTCCTGTGACCCCCACCGAGGCCAAGCCTCACCTGCAGCCATGGCCTCCAGTCCCAGGTCCAAGTCCCCTTCAGGTGTGGCCAGAGCGCAATCTGCACAAAAGCTGCATCTGCCCTCCAGCCTCCAAGCATCCAGGCACCTTGCTTCTCTCTCCACGAGCTCTGCTTTGGTTAAAACTCAGTCCTAGGGAATGGAAGCTTGATGGAAAGAGGGACCCCAGTAACAAAAACTGCACACGCTCCTCATTTCAGAGGCAGAGGGAGGGTCTAATTCATGCCTGCAGACCCCGAAACTGAAGGCTGCATGCACTCCTCACTGCGGACTCAGAGGAGAGGGTCTAATTCATGCCTGCAGATTTGGCAACTGTTGGGCTACAGGAAGGAAGACACAGTTCTGGCTTTGGGGTGTCCCCAGGTGGGGCCACTGCTCTTCCTGGAGACACACAGCAAAGCAGAGCCTCCCTTTGCGCTCCTCATGGCAGGTGGAGCCTGGAAAGGAAAGGAGCTCATCCTTGTGCCGCTTCACTCACTGTGATGCTGACAACCAGCCGCGTTGCTGTGCCATTCCCAGGGAACTGGAAGATGCCCGTCTTTTCCTGCGCATCATCATGCATTCCTTGGAGTTGTATTTCTTGGAAGACCATTCATTTCAGGTCACACTCAGAAAGACACAAGGACCTGGTGTCAGTGAGAGTGGTGACTATGAATTACAGATGATGAATTGCATTCCGTCACCCTGCTGGCAGGATGGGGGCAGGCCCCGGGGTGGGGGCAGGCCCTATGGGCTCCTCACCCATTTCAGAATCTCCAAGTCAGAGTCGCAAGGCGGTGCCACCATCATTCAAACAAGGTCACCTCTCAATTAATATGTCGCAGCAGGTGTTTTACTGTTCTTGGGTGCCCGCACTTCCTTCCTTCCTTCCTTCCTTCCTTCCTTCCTTCCTTCCTTCCTT